>NW_013956051.1:5451-6334 GCF_001266775.1 Austrofundulus limnaeus
AAGTAAAACAGGAAGCAGAATTAAACATCTGATCCATCAGAACCTGGTTCAGGTCTGGCACCAGGAGACATCTGTCCTGCAGGTCCAAAAACCATCTGGGACTTTAAGGATTCTACAGACCTCCGGGGTCCTGGACCTGGTAGAACCAGCTGAGCTGTGATTGGTCCAAATGTTTAAATTTACCTTCCAGGTAGAGATACTGGTCTGAACCACTAAAGCTAACCTGGGGGTGAAAAGTTCTGAGAGGATCCTCCTGGTTCACAGCTGCCCTCAGAGAGACACCAGAACCGCCTCAGTTCTAGTGGGACCTGAAGGAACAGAATCTGTAAGGACTAAAACCTCCAGAGGTTCAGTCCAGATGAGTCCAGTCCACTCCAGTCCAGTCTGATCCAAACTGATTCTAATCAGATATAGGTTTAAAAAAAAACAGAACCTTTGGGGTTAAAATGTTCTGATCCAGATTGTCCTGCTGTCAGGTCTCAGGTCTTCAGAACCTGAAAAGGTTCTAACTGTTTAAAACTCAGGAAATGGTTCTGATCCAAAGCAGTTCTGGTCCCATGGTTCTGCTGGACCCGATCAGTCATGGGTTTCTGGGATCCTGGACTCTTCAGGATGTTTGTTTTACACAAAGAAAAACTTCGTTTTGAGAGTTAAAAGCTATAAAAAATAAAATAATAAAGTTGTTAAAATCTAAACCCAAACTGATCCCACATGAACAGAACCTCAGAGTTCCGACCAGAAGAAATAAAA
Organism: Austrofundulus limnaeus; assembly: GCF_001266775.1. Lineage (NCBI taxonomy): Eukaryota > Metazoa > Chordata > Actinopteri > Cyprinodontiformes > Rivulidae > Austrofundulus > Austrofundulus limnaeus. The sequence continues at coordinate 6,202 of NW_013956051.1, forward strand.
AGTTTACCTGCAGGGAGACTCGGATCCAAACATCCTGCTCAAGTTTTTTTTCTCTCCTGTTCCTGAAGGCTGATCTGAAGCCTTCAAACAGGTTTCTGTTTGGCTCCGCCCCTTCAGACCTGCCAGTCCAGGC
>NW_013956051.1:7334-7950 GCF_001266775.1 Austrofundulus limnaeus
CCTGAGTTCAGTCTGAGCAGGTCCACATCACCCCCTGGTGTCTCTCTGCAGCTGGTGCAGCCTGGAGGTAAAAATGTTACTAAACTCAAACAATTTGTATGGGGGGCCTGGGAGGCATCAAACTCCAGGGCTGAAAATGAGTCCCACTCCGGCCCTGAGTGTGACTCAAGTCTAAGTCCGAGTCACGACAGAACCGTCTCACTCATTTCAAACTGATGGACTTATCAGGTGGGATCAGATGATCCCTGATCCCAGACCATATCAGAACCAGCAGAACCACCTTAAGACTGGATTCAATAAACCTTTGTTTTCATTCAGAATCCCAGAGAAAAATAATCAAAACAGACCCAGGTTTGCAGGAAATGTCTTTTATTAATGTTCTCAGTTTATCAAAGTAAAGACAGAAAAGCATCTGATTGGTTGAAGAACATGGTCACATGATCAGACAGGAAGTGATCTTTTTTAGAAGCAGAACTTTTAACATCATTTTTCTTTTATTGCTCTGTTTTGAATTTGCTGAATGCTGTCTGCAGGGCTTGTTTCAGGTCCTGTGATATTACAGGTGGGGCCGTATCCAGGGTGACACTCACACACACCTTTCTGGATGTTTTCTAAC
>NW_013956052.1:0-610 GCF_001266775.1 Austrofundulus limnaeus
TCCTCTGAAAGGGGGTCTGAGCCTCCTCTGAAAGTGGTCTGAGCCTCCTCTGAAAGGGGGTCTGAGCCTCCTCTGAAAGGGGGTCTGAGCCTCCTGTGAAGGTGGTCTGAGCCTCCTGTGAAGGGGGTCTGAGCCTCCTCTGAAGGGGGTCTGAGCCTCCTGTGAAGGGGGTCTGAGTCTCCTCTGAAGGTGGTCTGAGCCTCCTCTGAAGGGGGTCTGAGTCTCCTCTGAAGGTGGTCTGAGCCTCCTCTGAAGGTGGTCTGAGCCTCCTCTGGAGTGACCTCTGAAAGGGAGTCTGAGCCTCCTCTGGAGTGACCTCTGAAGGTGGTCTGAGCCTCCTCTGGAGTGACCTCTGAAAGGGGGTCTGAGTCTCCTGTGAAGGTGGTCTGAGCCTCCTGTGAAGGTGGTCTGAGCCTCCTCTGAAAGGGGGTCTGAGCCTCCTCTGAAGTTGGTCTGAGCCTCCTCTGAAGGTGGTCTGAGCCTCCTCTGAAAGTGGTCTGAGCCTCCTCTGAAAGGGGGTCTGAGCCTCCTCTGAAAGGGGGTCTGAGCCTCCTCTGAAAGGGGGTCTGAGCCTCCTCTGAAAGGGGGTCTGAGCCTCCTCTGAAAGGGG
>NW_013956052.1:1610-3346 GCF_001266775.1 Austrofundulus limnaeus
GCCTCCTCTGAAGGTGGTCTGAGCCTCCTCTGAAGGTGGTCTGAGCCTCCTCTGAAGGTGGTCTGAGCCTCCTCTGAAGGGGGTCTGAGCCTCCTCTGAAGGGGGTCTGAGTCTCCTGTGAAGGGGGTCTGAGCCTCCTCTGAAGGGGGTCTGAGCCTCCTGTGAAGGTGGTCTGAGCCTCCTCTGAAAGGGGGTCTGAGCCTCCTCTGAAAGGGGGTCTGAGCCTCCTCTGAAGGTGGTCTGAGCCTCCTCTGAAGGGGGTCTGAGCCTCCTCTGAAGGGGGTCTGAGCCTCCTCTGAAGGGGGTCTGAGCCTCCTCTGGAGTGACCTCTGAAAGGGGGTCTGAGTCTCCTGTGAAGGTGGTCTGAGCCTCCTCTGAAGGTGGTCTGAGTCTCCTCTGAAGGGGGTCTGAGCCTCCTCTGAAGGGGGTCTGAGCCTCCTCTGAAGGGGGTCTGAGCCTCCTCTGAAGGGGGTCTGAGCCTCCTCTGAAAGGGGGTCTGAGCCTCCTCTGAAGGGGTCTGAGCCTCATCTGAAGGGGGTCTGAGTCTCCTGTGAAGGTGGTCTGAGCCTCCTCTGGAGTGACCTCTGAAAGGGGGTCTGAGCCTCCTGTGAAGGTGGTCTGAGCCTCCTCTGAAAGGGGGTCTGAGCCTCCACTGAAGAGTGTCTGAGTCTCCTCTGAAGGGGTCTGAGCCTCCTCTGAAGGGGGTCTGAGTCTCCTGTGAAGGTGGTCTGAGCCTCCTCTGGAGTGACCTCTGAAAGGGGGTCTGAGTCTCCTGTGAAGGTGGTCTGAGCCTCCTCTGGAGTGACCTCTGAAAGGTGGTCTGAGCCTCCTCTGAAGGTGGTCTGAGTCTCCTCTGAAAGGGGGTCTGAGTCTCCTCTGAAGTTGGTCTGAGCCTCCTCTGGAGTGACCTCTAAAGGTGGTCTGAGTCTCCTCTGAAGGTTGTCTGAGCCTCCTCTGAAGGTGGTCTGAGCCTCCTCTGGAGTGACCTCTGAAGGTGGTCTGAGTCTCCTGTGAAGGGGGTCTGAGCCTCCTCTGAAGTTGGTCTGAGCCTCCTCTGGAGTGACCTCTGAAAGGGGGTCTGAGCCTCCTCTGAAGGGGAGTCTGAGTCTCCTCTGAAGGTGGTCTGAGCCTCCACTGAAGAGGGTCTGAGTCTCCTGTAAAGGGGGTCTGAGTCTCCTCTGAAGGTGGTCTGAGTCTCCTCTGAAGGTGGTCTGAGTCTCCTCTGAAGGTGGTCTGAGTCTCCTCTGGAGTGACCTCTGAAGGGGAGTCTGAGCCTCCTCTGAAGGTGGTCTGAGTCTCCTCTGAAAGGGGGTCTGAGTCTCCTCTGAAGGTGGTCTAAGCCTCCACTGGAGTGACCTCTGAAGGTGGTCTGAGCCTCCTGTGAAGGTGGTCTGAGNAGCCTCCTCTGAAGGGGGTCTGAGCCTCCTCTGAAAGTGGTCTGAGTGTCCTCTGGAGTGACCTCTGAAGGTGGTCTGAGCCTCCTCTGGAGTGACCTCTGAAGGTGGTCTGAGTCTCCAGTGAAGGTGGTCTGAGCCTCCTCTGGAGTGACCTCTGAAGGTGGTCTGAGTCTCCTGTGAAGGTGGTCTGAGCCTCCTCTGGAGTGATCTCTGAAGGTGGTCTGAGCCTCCTCTGGAGTGACCTCTGAAGGGGGTCTGAGCCTCCTCTGGAGTGACCTCTGAAGGGGGTCTGAGCCTCTTCTGAAGGGGGTCTGAGTCTCCTGTGAAGGGGGTCTGAGC
>NW_013956053.1:0-1839 GCF_001266775.1 Austrofundulus limnaeus
CACACACACACCTGCAGCACACACACCTGCAGCACACACACACCTGCAGCACACACACCTGCAGCACACACACACCTGCAGCACACACACCTGCAGCACACACACCTGCAGCACACACACCTGCAGCGCACACACACCTGCAGCACACACACCTGCAGCACACACACCTGCAGCACACACACCTGCAGCACACACACCTGCAGCACACACACACCTGCAGCACATTAAATGATCTGATGAAACAGTTTGTTTTGAAGAAAGGAGGACAAAGGTCAGCGGTGCAGAAGCTGGAACTGATCACATGACATCTTGGCTCATGCTGACATTTGTTCAGCTCATTTTCAGGCCCAGGTTCTACTTGTTCTGTGACATTTTACATGTCGGCCGTCCTCCACCCTGACGCTCAGAATGCTCAGCAGGAGGAGGGGCTGAGGACTTCACCAGACTTCTGGTCCAACCAGCTTTTATAAAACTCATGAGATAAATAAAAACAGGCTGTGAGGAAAAACAGGTCAGATATATCATGTCGGGACATTTTCTACATTTATTCAAGAGTTATTAAGTAGCTGAAGCTTTAGCAGCCAGGAGGAGCAGGAGCAGAGGGAGGTCTGGGTTTCTCTCCTACAGGTGACCTCAGGTAACAGACGGATATTTGGGTTTCACCTTTTTCCTTTCTTTGCTCACAGACAGACTGTTGTTTCTGTGGGGTCAGCATTTTACATGGACAGCTCTGTACTGTAGAGTCTACAGAGGGTCTGCAGAGGGTCTACAGAGGGTCTACAGACGGTCTACAGAGGGTCTACAGAGGGTCTACAGAGGGTCTACAGAGGGTCTACAGAGGGCCTGCAGAGGGTCTACAGAGGGTCTGCAGAGGGTCTACAGAGAGTCTACAGAGGGTCTACAGAGGGTCTACAGATGGTCTACAGAGGGTCTACAGAGGGTCTACAGAGGGTCTACAGAGGGTCTGTTCTGTAGGGTCTACAGAGGGTCTGTTCTGTAGAGTCTACAGAGGGTCTACAGAGGGTCTGCAGAGTGTCTACAGAGGGTTTACAGAGGGTCTGCAGAGGGTCTACAGACGGTCTACAGAGGGTCTACAGAGGGTCTGTTCTGTAGAGTCTTCAGAGGGTCTACAGAGGGTCTGCAGAGGGTCTACAGAGAGTCTACAGAGGGTCTACAGAGGGTCTACAGAGGGTCTACAGAGGGTCTGTTCTGTAGAGTCTACAGAGGGTCTACAGAGGGTCTACAGACGGTCTACAGACGGTCTACAGACGGTCTACAGCACCTGAGCCCTCAGAGTTTCTATCACATTCTTTTTGTGCTGTTTCTGCCCAGAACAGGACAGCTCCTGTATCTACAGTCTGCTGCTGAGGACTGCAGCTCCCTGACAGCAGGACTCCTTCTGCTCCTTCAGCTCCTTCAGCTCCTTCAGCTCCTTCAGCTCCTCCAGCTCCTTCAGCTCCTTCAGCTCCTCCAGCTCCTTCAGCTCCTTCAGCTCCTTCAGCTCTTTCTGTTCATCAGTCAAAGGCTCTACAGAAAGTGTCTCTAAAAGCTGTAATGAGAGTTTGTAGAGGGTTAGATTTTCCTCTCTGCTTAAAACAACATAAAAAACCATGTGTGAGTGTTTCAGTGTTTTTAGAGCTGCTGCTGTTAAAGACCAGAGCAGCGCTGCAGTTTCCTCCCCGGCCCACCGACACCAGCAGAGTGGGGGAGTTTCTACATGATGAACTGCATGTGTCTGTCTCTGCAGGGAGGAGAGAAGGTGGGTGGGAGGAAGAGGAGGAGGAGGAGGAAGAGGGCTTCTCCTCATCCAGAAATAATCCAATTCCACGGGAGGATGAA
>NW_013956053.1:2839-3345 GCF_001266775.1 Austrofundulus limnaeus
AAAAAAAAAACTTGTGATAGACTAAATTGATTTTCAAGGGTGAAAATAGTTTTATTTTAGGAATACAAGTCTAACCACTTAAACCATGTGTTTCTTACCTTCAGACTCCACAAAGTGATGCTTCCTCCTAACTATTTGGTCACATGATCAGTGTTTTTTACTGTTTCTCAGCAGTAAGTGGCTCAACTTAGCCCAGCATCCTCCAGTGTCCATTTTGAGTCTGTAGCTTCAGTTTCTGTTCTGAGACAGGAAGCAGGACCAGCAGAGGTGTTTTTATCTTCTGAGAAAGGTTTCTTGTGTCTCATGGTCTGAGCTCACACTCACTCCAACATAATGAGACCCAGTCCTCATGAACGACTGCTCTACGTGTTGTGTTGAAGCTGAGTATCTGACCTTCAACACGAACAGATCGGAGTTCTTTCTTAAATCTGGACTCTCTGTAGGGGTCACCTCGAGTGAAGAAACAGGAGTTCCAGCCTCAAAGCAGGTCTCGCACAGGCCTGAGA
>NW_013956054.1:0-356 GCF_001266775.1 Austrofundulus limnaeus
ATACAATATAAAGACCTTTTATGTTGTTCCTGTTTTATTTTTTGTAAATTACTATTGTTTGAACTTATTCTTGAAAAGGGGAAGATATTAGCAGATATTTTTCTTCTTTCTGCTGCCTTTCATTTTATTTATATTTTTTCTTCTGTTGTGCATAGTTTATTCTGTTATAACATAAGTTATAACATAAAGCTCTAACTTTGGTCTTTATTTTAGACATATAGTTTGTCTTTAAATACTTCTGCAGAGAGAAAAGAACAGTTTTCTTTATATTCAAACCATTTTATTAAAAATTCAAACAAACATCAGATTTAAACCATTGGGTGTCAGTATTTAAAGTGTTGTGTCTCCGTCAGGAC
>NW_013956054.1:4763-5100 GCF_001266775.1 Austrofundulus limnaeus
TTGGTGCTTGTTGATCCAACGTAAACATCCACATCAGGACGGCATGGAGGATGATGGCTGCCAGCCTGAGACCCCAAACTGTCCAGTCCACCATGATTCTGTGACTTGTAGTTGAATTACAGCTGAAATGAGTTGTGAAAATATGAGCAGGGATGGTTTGTTGGTGCTTGTTGACTCACAGAGAACAGAGATCGCTTCAGTTTCTGTAGAAACAAAACAATTCTTACTTGTTATGGATTGATGAAGAAAAAATAAAGAATACATATATTTATCTGAACCTCTGACAAACATACATCAGTTTTTGTGATAAGCAACAACTTTTCACATTATTAAATGT
>NW_013956054.1:6100-6798 GCF_001266775.1 Austrofundulus limnaeus
GCGCACTACCACTAGACTGTCTGAACAACAGGAGAGAACGTGATCTGTACTGAATACAACCATTCATGTTCACCAGAGCCTGGTCAGAGACAGAATGAAGACACTTTAGGGGTGTGAGTCTAAAGTGGGAGGTCCCACCCACTGTGAAGTAGCTCCGCCCACTCTACTCTCCCACAGATAAAACTTTGTCATTCTGTCTCTGACCAGGCTCGGGTGAACATCTCCTGCAGACTGAACACTGGCTTCATGAAGGAGACGTTTCACAGTCCCACAGACTTCACACGGTGGACTCAACTTGATCCTCGTGAACAGAACCTTACAGATGATAGAAAGGTGGATATAAACAATCATGGACTCAATAAGAAGTCAAAGAAAGCATGAACAGTCTGTACTTGTGGTCACAGCCTCTGTTTCACATGAATGGTTGTATTCAGTACAGATCATGTTGTTTCCTGTTGTTCAGACAGTCTAGTGGTAGTGTGCTTGCCTTTAGTGCAGCCGGCCCTGGTTCGATCCCTGCTCCAGACTCACCTCGTGTAGAGGCACAGCTGTCGCCTCACTCGGCTTCTGAACAACATGCTGACATGTAGGCGTCCTTGTTTGTTGCAGCTTCTCACAACAAGTGTCTCACATACACGTTAACTTACAGCACGTCTCACTGTGCCTCTGACGGACAAAGTTTGCACTTAGTAAACAAC
>NW_013956054.1:11454-12147 GCF_001266775.1 Austrofundulus limnaeus
ACACACACACACACACACACACACACGTATGTATGTATTTAGCTAAAACCTTGTCAGTCTGTCTGTGACCAGGCTCAGGTGAACACCTCTTCAGACTGAACACTGGCTTCATGAAGGACACGTTTCACAGTCCCACAGTCGACGCGTCGAACCTCCCGACCGACCAGGCCAAGACGCTGTTGGTACTGTAAACATGATCCTAATCTAAGAGCAGACACGTAACCCAAGCAGTAGCACTTGGTGATTCATGTTCATTGGGGGAATGTTGTGGAGCCTGTTGTGTACTTAGTACAAACTACACGTCAGAGGTACAGTGAGGGAACTGCTGTAGATGTTCTGTAAGTTGACGTGAACGTGAGAGGCTCGTTGTAGAGCTGAGAAGTTGCTGTGAGCGAGGACGCCCACATCCTGTCAGCATGTTGTTCAGAAGCCGAGTGAGGCGACAGCTGTGCCTCTGCACGAGTTGAGTCAGGAGCGGGGATCGAACCAGGGCCGGCTGCACTAAAGGCAAGCGCACTACCACTAGACTGTCTGAACAACAGGAGAGAACGTGATCTGTACTGAATACAACCATTCATGTTCACCAGAGCCTGGTCAGAGACAGAATGAACCCACCCACTGTGAAGTATCTCCGCCCACTCTACTCTCCCACAGATAAAACTTTGTCATTCTGTCTCTGACCAGGCTCTGGTG
>NW_013956054.1:13147-13408 GCF_001266775.1 Austrofundulus limnaeus
ATCGTGAACGCAATGACGAACCAGCATCTCGTCATCAGACTGGGTCCGTGGCTTCATGTAAATGTTGACTACGAACAGATCCTACAAGCACTTCTGATGTTGTTGTTTAACGTGATCGTGAACGCAATGACGAACCGGCATCTCAACATCAGACTGGGTCCATGGATTAATGTACATATTGACTACGAACAGATCCAACGAGCACTTCTCATGTTGTTCAACGTGAACCAACACATAACGACAAACCAGCGTCTCTTCATC
>NW_013956055.1:0-372 GCF_001266775.1 Austrofundulus limnaeus
ATCTGTCAACTATCTGATACTATCAGTATTCAAGCTGGGGAAACACTTCTAGTCTACCTGCAACCAGCATCAAACTTCGGAGCGGACAGTCTCAGAGTCACGGTGTCCTTCTCCATTGAGTTTTAACAACTTTTACTAGCGTTTTCATTAAAATGTTTTGTTGTTGCACATTTAGATGACATAAAAACCTACATCGAGCCATTTTTCTAAAAATAAATTTGTAAGTTACCTGCGAAGTTGTAAGCTAGCTTAAATGTACGATTTCCTCTCACTACTACAGCTTACCTTTTGCATGGCTTGAGAGCGCCGACTCTCCCATTGCAAAAAGTTGCAGGTCCTTCTTGCAGATCTTGCAGGTAGCTTACCTGAGGG
>NW_013956055.1:4262-5486 GCF_001266775.1 Austrofundulus limnaeus
GCACACTTATGTCCTCCTCCATTCTCTTCTTTTTGGCTTTAACTTCAGATATCTCATCTGTTAGTTCTTTCCTTTTTTGTGCTTTTTGCTCATCCTGCTTCAGGCGTTTTTGGTCATCAAGGTACATGTGATACTTCTGCCTACCAGCAGCTGCAGAAAGGAGTAGCTCCTTTGTGTAGGCTATGTTAAGTAGCCCTCCAATACTTTGCACATGGTCATGTATAACACGCTGTGCAATCAATGAATGTTCTTTGAGATTTTGTACCATTACCTCCTTGTTGATAGAAAAACCTCTCTCAACAGAGGCTTGACCATGTGACAGGATCAGGACAAGATTTACTACTTCCCACAGATTGTGATACTCTACTTTGTTGGATAAACATCCATTGTACAATTCATCCAAACGATCATTTTCTGGGTGGTAACTTCTGAAAGAGTGGGATGCTGACATCAGATTGAAGTCAAAGAAGTTGCCAAACTCTCTTAGAGTTTCATCACAGCATTTCTCTTGAATTCTGCCAGCTTCCACAAGCAGACGCAGAACAGTAATGAGTTTTCGGGTGCTCATCTCTTTGCTTTCAAGAAGCACTCTTGGATCCAGAAAAGACATGCTTCTCAAAAGAGGATATTTGAGATGAGACTTTTCTAAAAGCTTAGCCACCATTTTCAATAAAAACAGCTTGCAGATTTGTCTGAACTCCAACCTCAGTCTGTCAGCATTTGGGTTCTTCTTCATGTGGTCCTCCAGGGCACGCTGAGAGATAAATCCTACTTTGAGTTTGGTGAGATCCATGTGGTTCTCTGTGTCAGCAAAGTCAACTTGCAGAAGCTTTACTGCGGTTGTTGCATCCTTCATGACACCAGGCTTGATAAACTTTTCCATTAGACTTCTGAGCATGTTTGTGAGATCTTTGCTCATAAATGGCAGCATGGGTTTATCAGTCTGGTACAACTTCAGAAACGGGGTAATTTCTCTTGCCACCATTATAAAGAAGTTCAGCTTTGCTGGGATAAGTTCATCTTCAACAATTTTTTGAGCAGCAATGAAAGACTTAGTGCATGGTTCTGTTACAGTTTTTGTTTTTGCAGCATTGATGTACATCTTAAGACAAGGTAAAATTTGTAGAGCGCGCTCAGCAACATCTACATTTTCTAGCCATCGATGACTACAGAAGTCAAGGGGGAAGGATGAAGAACCAGTCACTGCTGTGTAGTCCTCCCTAC
>NW_013956055.1:6486-7047 GCF_001266775.1 Austrofundulus limnaeus
GATCTGCCCAATGCCCCTGGTATCGGGGGCAAACTGCATTTACTCTTTTCTACTTCTTTTAACTTCTGTTAACTTAAAATCTATCAATTAAGCATGGACAGGTTTGGTATCAACAGATACCTCAGAATCTTGGCTGAGCTCATAAAGAACAGTTCTACATCCACCAACAGTTAAAACATCAAGCAGGAAGGAAGAAGTTAAATTGCTGCTACAAAAGGTTATACAATTATGTGACTGCACATAATGAGTGAATTAGTGACAGCATATAGGTAATTCATCATTTTTTAAAATAATATTTATCTTTGTCTATTTATGTTTGTGATTTTTTTTAAATGAGCTATTTGAAAACTGTACTTCCCCATTGTAATAAATAAAGTATCAAACCAACAGCAGTTGTAGGAACAAAATTACTGTGGAAGTCAATTTGCATACAGCATGAAACATACTGTACAATATTTAGAAACTACCTAGACCAGTGGTTCTCAATTCTAGCCCTCAAAGACCACTATCCTGCATGTCTTAGATGTTTTCCTGCTGACACACCTGATTTAAATGAATGAG
>NW_013956056.1:0-1121 GCF_001266775.1 Austrofundulus limnaeus
TTTAAAAAAATGAAAATCTAAAACATAATGTTTCATTTTTGTATTGTAGACTTTAGAAAAATCTATTGTTTCACTCGTATTATTTATTTAATTCTGTTACAGAATAAATAAAACGGCATGATAAATAATTTCTACAGGTTTACCATCAATGGAATCAGTTTTTCACATTTATTGCAAAAACAATTCACATATTCATAACACTTCACGCTAAATTAAATAAATGTGMATTTCCTGACTTTTGTATTCCAAAAATGAAATCAAAGTGTAAAAAAGATTTGATGAACGTTAAATATGGAGTTGCTGTTTGGTTRAACGTTAAACCCCCAATTTTTAAAATAAGATTCATAATAGTTTCTGCATTTTTCTCATGTATTCTCAGCTATACGTCTTGCACTCAGATTACAACATTTTGGTACTTTAACCATAATCTATAATCTGCTCTCTTCTGAACAGCTGACACAAAGACCAAGAACCCAACAGGAACCTTCATAGAACCCAGATACAGATCTGAAGCCCATCRGTCTGACCTGTCGTCATAGCTTCTGTTTCCATTTGGCAGAAATGGCGTCATGGCTCGGGGGACTCGGTTGCCGAAGTCCATCAGGACAGATGGACCAGGTCTGATTTGTCAGGCAGTGGGTTTGTTTTGGCAGCTCCGGCGCTGGTGATTGGTCGAGCTGCTGTGATTGAAAATAAAAAAGAGAAAAATAGACCCGTTGAGTGATGAACCCGGAGCTGGACAGAGGGTCCAGGAGGAGGGGGTATGAGGTGGTGGAGGTTCATGAGGCCCAAACATCTAAAGCAGCAGCTGGCAGCTCAGAAACAATCGGATCGTTCAGTTCAGCTCCTGATAAAACTTCATAATCTGCCTGCTTTGTGAAATATTACTTTAATTAGATTTTTGTTTGTTTTTTCTATCGTTTCCTCCACTTGGACCTAAGCCAGTTTTTAGTAAAAAAAACAACAAAGTTTAGTCACTTGAAGGTTACCGGTTTTTACWGCTCATTAGTTACAGAAAACAACCAAAAATATGAAAATAAAGAATGTCACACACCAACTCACAAACAATTAATTACAGGTAATATGATTAAAGGTTCATTGATGTTCTTATGAGGTTTTTT
>NW_013956057.1:0-202 GCF_001266775.1 Austrofundulus limnaeus
CAGTATAAATGGATATATCTCAGTATAAATGGATATATCCCAGTATAAATGGGTACATCCCAGTATAAATGGGTAATCCCAGTATAAATGGATATATCCCTGTATAAATGGATATATCCCAGTGTCAATGGGTAATCCCAGTATAAATGGATATATCCCAGTGTCAATGGGTAATCCCAGTATAAATGGATATATCCCAGTG
>NW_013956057.1:1202-2602 GCF_001266775.1 Austrofundulus limnaeus
TCTCTGATCCATGTGGGAACATCTCTGATCCATGTGGGAACATCTCTGATCCATGTGGGAACATCTCTGATCCACGTGGGAACATCTCTGATCCACGTGGGAACATCATATCTATGTGGGAACATCATATCTATGTGGGAATACATCAGATCCATGTGGGAACATCTCTGATCCACCTGGGAACATCTCTGATCCACCTGGGAACATCTCTGATCCACGTGGGAACATATCTGATCCACGTGGGAACATCTCTGATCCATGTGGGAACATATCTGATCCACGTGAGAACATCTCTGATCCACGTGGGAACATCTCTGATCCACGTGGGAACATCTCTGATCCATGTGGGAACATCAGATCTATGTGGGAATACATCAGATCCATGTGGGAACATCTCTGATCCACGTGGGAACATCTCTGATCCACATGGGAACATCTCTGATCCACATGGGAACATCTCTGATCCATGTGGGAACATCTCTGATCCATGTGGGAACATCTCTGATCCATGTGGGAACATCTCTGATCCATGTGGGAATATATCTGATCCATGTGGGAACATCTCTGATCCATGTGGGAACATCATATCTATGTGGGAACATCATATCTATGTGGGAATACATCAGATCCATGTGGGAACATATCTGATCCACCTGGGAACATCTCTGATCCACGTCGGAACATCTCTGATCCACGTCGGAACATCTCTGATCCACGTCGGAACATCTCTGATCCATGTGGGAACATCTCTGATCCATGTGGGAACATCTCTGATCCATGTGGGAACATCTCTGATCCATGTGGGAACATCTCTGATCCACGTGGGAACATCTCTGATCCACGTGGGAACATCATATCTATGTGGGAATACATCAGATCCATGTGGGAACATCTCTGATCCACCTGGGAACATCTCTGATCCACCTGGGAACATCTCTGATCCACGTGGGAACATATCTGATCCACGTGGGAACATCTCTGATCCATGTGGGAACATATCTGATCCACGTGAGAACATCTCTGATCCACGTGGGAACATCTCTGATCCACGTGGGAACATCTCTGATCCATGTGGGAACATCAGATCTATGTGGGAATACATCAGATCCATGTGGGAACATCTCTGATCCACGTGGGAACATCTCTGATCCACATGGGAACATCTCTGATCCATGTGGGAACATCTCTGATCCATGTGGGAACATCTCTGATCCACGTGGGAACATCAGATCTATGTGGGAACACCTCTGATCCATGTGGGAACACTTGAGATCCATGTGGGAACACCTCTGATCCATGTGGGAACACTTGAGATCCATGTGGGAACACCTCTGATCCATGTGGGAACACATGAGATCCATGTGGGAACACCTCTGATCCATGTGGGAACATATCTGATC
>NW_013956057.1:3602-4336 GCF_001266775.1 Austrofundulus limnaeus
TTAGCTGCTGTTCAGCCTGTTTTAGCTGATGTTCAGCCTGCTTTAGCTGATGTTCAGCCTGTTTTAGCTGTTTTAGCTGCTGTTCAGCCTGTTTTAGCTACTGTTCAGCCTGTTTTAGCTGCTGTTCAGCCTGTTTTAGCTGCTGTTCAGCCTGTTTTAGCTGATGTTCAGCCTGTTTTAGCTGATGTTCAGCCTGTTTTAGCTGATGTTCAGCCTGTTTTAGCTGTTGTTCGGCCCTCAGCTCAGCTGTTTTAACTAAACGCTGAATGAACTGAGTAAAACCAGTCTGTGAGTGTGCGTCCTCACGTCCTCTGCGTTGTCGTCCTCTCGCAGCATGTAGCCCTCGTCAAACGTCTGACCACCCTGCTCGGCGTAGAAGGACGTCTGGTCGAGCAGCACGCCACACTCCTGACCCGTGGTCACCTGGTCACAGAAGGTGCGGTCGCGGCGTAGAGCCAGAACCGTGGCCGAGGCCTGCTGGAACTCTGAGCACAGAGGAGGTGTTACGGTCTCTGAAGAACCTGGACCTGATCTGAGACCACCTGGGTCACCCACCGTAGTTGCCGTTCTGGTCTGAGGAGTATCTGTATTTGGGCGAGTCGTCTGTGGTAGGAACCTGCTTGTTCCTCAGCTCCTCGATGGCGTAGATGTCCAGCATGATGTGGTCCTGGTCTCCTGCACCTTTCCCCTGAGACTTCAGCTGAAACACAAACAGGTGTGTGTCTGTGTGTGTC
>NW_013956058.1:0-2336 GCF_001266775.1 Austrofundulus limnaeus
ACACACACACACACACACACACACACACTGGACGGGAGGAGGACTGGAGGGGGAGAAGAGGGATGGAGAAGAAAAAGACAAGTGAAAGAAAAGTGATCGGTTTGTGCTTTAAAAGATGTGAATTACAAGTGTTTACTGAATATTTTATAACTCTTAAAGTTTGACAGATTTGAGTAAAAATATTAAACCAAAAAAATGAAGGTATAGAGAAATGGAGGATTTGAAATATTTAGAGGAGAAACGGATTAAGACTGATAATTTAGATTTAATTTTTTTAATGCAAAATATTCTTGTTAGATCTGTTTTGTATAAAATAACCTGTGTCAAATTAAAACTTTATTATTTCCTCATCAGACAAGGTGAAAAAACAGCATCTGAATTTAAACTTATTTCCTAAAAAAATTAACAGTAAAATTCAGCTCTAATTGGATATTCACATGTAAATAAATAAAAATCCACTTTATTAAGCTACAAACTTCTCAAGATGCTATGTAATTAAGTCTTGATTTTGTTTATAGTGCAAATATAAGGAATAAAAAAATTATAAGTAATGCTATAACTTTTTCTTAAATTAACCTCCAACAAAATGTAACAGAAAATACATCTGATAAGTAAAAAGAGGTGTAACCATGTGTAATATTTTGCACAAATTTCTGTACATTTAAAAGACTGATCAAATTATGGTGAATTTAGTTAAGGAAATGTGTTTGGCTTATATCTAAATCACATATTTAGGATTATACAAAGATCTTAAAAGTCATCTCAATGCTTCAAAATGTGGCTTAAAGATTGAAAATCAAAATGCTCCTACTTCAGGAAATGAATGAGAACAGCACTGAAATTAGAAACTGCACAAAAACCTTTCTGCACAGAAACAATAAACAAAATAAAAACCAGTCAAAAGGGATTTTAGGCAGAGAAGTAAATGCCCTCCACACTCCCCCTTTTTGCTCTCTGACAGAACCACATGGCTTTAGCAATTAAGGGTAAAAAAATATTTATAAGAAGTCCAAAAAAAAGGCAATTTGTAATAAAACTACAATCAAAATAAACCAGTTTTAAAACTTCCTGTCAAGTCTTTCTGCAATTCTCAGACAGCAAGACAAGAAAAATAAATCACAGCAGTAAAACAGATGTTAAACCTATTTCGGAGCAGACCACAGCTTCTTCTTTGTCGTCGTTTATTTATTTTTTTCTGCATCTCAGATTTTGTGTCAGAATTATTCTGGCAAATTCATTGCCAGAGCTGGAAGAAGGATCAGGAGAAAACTGGGACATAAAGTACAGTATCAGTGTGAGAAAACACTTGTTTGACTTGGTTTGGGTGTCTACGAGCAGCTGGACAGGAAGAGCTTATTGCAAATGATTTTTAATGGCAGTCTAAACATTTTCACCGCACGCTGAAGGAGGAAGACCTCGACCCTTTCAACGAACGTTCTGCTTTAACGAGTGTCTGACGTGAAAAGAAGGGAAATTCTTGAATGAAACGCTGAAAAGTGAAACACTAAGGTCCCCCCCCCCTCCCCTTCTTCAAACTCGCTGACAGTCATAGAAGCGGAGAAAGGGTTAGCTCCCTGAGCACGGCTAAGCCTGGTACAAATGATGCCAGTGTAAGGCCTGCTGTAGTGCTGAAGAGATAAGCCACTGATACCAAATGCTGCGGAAGAGACCGAGTCCAAAACGTGGAGACTAATAGACACTGGCGAAGGAACAAGAAGGTAGCAAAAGCACGAATCAGATGCAAGTGATTAAAATCAAAAGTTGTCCAGGTGAGTCGTTTTATAATGGCCAAAAACACAAGTCAGATTATTTATTCATGACTTCATAAAAAAATGAAATTACAAAAAGGTGAAAAGGGCATTTTTAGCAAATGAAGTGTGACCCGGCACAAAACTGATGAAAACTAGAAGAGAGAGAAAAGGTTTCAACAGTTGTGCAGTCTAACAAATGCAATAGTGGTCTATCCTTCTTCCTCTGAGCCTGGCAGAGCAACAGTGAGAGCGTCTGGATGGGATGGAAGCTTTCTATGCTCCCTCTCATTTAATTACAACACAGAGCTGCAGGATTAGACGGGGGCCTGTGTTCGCAGCCTCATACTGGCACTAACACTGAGCTATTTCCCTCCTCTCCTCCCATAATTCTCCCCGCCTTTTGGTTTTCTGGAATTATCGTCCATCTTCTCCTTTTTAATATCCTCACCACTTGTCTTCTCTATCGTTTTTCTTTTTCCGACTGTTTCTCTGATCACGTCTTTTCTTTGTTCGAGCATTTGTCATCTTGGTTGTCTTTCCGCTCGAGCTCTGCGATCGCCGTCCTCCTCGAGCTCTCCTCCGACC
>NW_013956059.1:0-367 GCF_001266775.1 Austrofundulus limnaeus
GACTTCCTGTCCCGCCTCTTATCCATATTTGGTTCTCTCTGCAGACTTCCTGTCCCTCCTCTTATCCTTATTTGGTTCTCCCTGCAGACTTCCTGTCCCGCCTCTTATCCTTATTTGGTTCTCTCTGCAGACTTCCTGTCCCGCCTCTTATCCATATTTGGTTCCCTCTGCAGACTTCCTGTCCCGCCTCTTATCTTTATTTGGTTCTCTCGGCAGATTTCCTGTCCCGCTTCTTATCTTTATTTGGTTCTCTCTGCAGACTTCCTGTCCCGCCTCTTATCCATATTTGGTTCTCTCTGCAGACTTCCTGTCCCGCCTCTTATCCATATTTGGTTCTCTCTGCAGTCTTCCTGTCCCGCCTCTTATC
>NW_013956059.1:3915-5113 GCF_001266775.1 Austrofundulus limnaeus
CACACAAACAACACAACACATCACATCACACAAACAACACAACACATCACATCACACACACAACACAACACATCACATCACACAAACAACACAACACAACACATCACATCACACAAACAACACAACACATCCAGCAGCCTTCTTCTGCCTCTCAACATTTCTGCACACTTTCTGGTTTTATTATTTTATTTGTTTACAGTTTAAATTTAAAATAAAACGTTTTTTATTCATAAATCTTTTTCTCTGGAGGTCTTTTTTCCTTCAGATGTTTTTGAGTTAGAGCAGTGAGTTTTAATTTGAAAGGCTCTGCAGGACATCAGGCTTCCTGTCTCTTGTTGGGTTTCAGTTAATTTAGATGAATGTGAGCCGAGGAGCTCCAGCCTGGAGCCATCTGTCTGCTAACACCAGGACGTGTTGGACAGACATGCAGCTTCTCTTTACTTCCTGTTTGTCCTCACTTCCTGACCAGATTTCTGCTCTTAGACAAGTTTCCTGTGGATCAGAACCTTCCATCTGGACCTCTTCATGGGCCAGGGTCTCCCTCTGTGTTTGAGAGAATAAAGGTTTGTAACTTTGGGAATTAAAAGTTCCTTCTTCTTGCAGGTGGACCGGACCGAGGTGATCCGCAGCTGCGTCAACCCCACCTACTCAAAGGTTTTCACCCTGGACTTTTACTTTGAAGAGGTGCAGCGTCTGCGCTTCGAGCTGTATGACATCAACAGTGGTCACAACGGGCTGAAGGAGGTCGACTTCCTGGGCTCAGTGGAGTGCACGTTGGGACAGGTGAGGCAATAATGAAAGGGCTGCAGGATGTGCACGTGTGAACACCTGTAGATAAAACTGTGAAACCAGAAGAACACTGGACAACACCAGGGTCCACAATACCAGGGTCCAACACCAGGGTCCAACACAGGGGTCCAATACCAGGGTCCAACACCAGGGTCCACAATACCAGGGTCCAACACAGGGGTCCAACACCAGGGTCCACAATACCAGGGTCCAAAATACCAAGGTCCAATACCAGGGTCCACAATACCAGGGTCCAACACCAGGGTCCAACACCAGGGTCCACAATACCAGGGTCCAACACCAGGGTCCACAATACCAGGGTCCAACACCAGGGTCCACAATACCAGGGTCCAACACCAGGGTCCAACACCAGGGTCCAACACCAGGGTCCAACACCAGGGTCCACAAT
>NW_013956059.1:6599-7258 GCF_001266775.1 Austrofundulus limnaeus
CAGGGTCCACAATACCAGGGTCCACAATACCAAGGTCCAATACCAGGGTCCACAATACCAGGGTCCAACACCAGGGTCCACAATACCAGGGTCCAACACCAGGGTCCAACACCAGGGTCCACAATACCAGGGTCCACAATACCAGGGTCCACAATACCAGGGTCCAACACCACCAGGGTCCAACACCAGGGTCCACAATACCAGGGTCCAACACCAGGGTCCACAACACCAGGGTCCACAACACCAGGGTCCACAATACCAGGGTCCAACACCAGGGTCCACAATACCAGGGTCCAATACCAGGGTCCACAATACCAGGGTCCACAATACCAGGGTCCAACACCAGGGTCCAAAATACCAGGGTCCAACACCACCAGGGTCCACAATACCAGGGTCCACAATACCAGGGTCCACAATACCAGGGTCCAACACACCAGGGTCCAACACACCAGGGTCCAACACCAGGGTCCAAAACCAGGGCCCAACACACCAGGGTCCAACACACCAGGGTCCACAACAATGGGGTCCACAACAATGGGGTCTTCAAACGCCATGGTCCAACTACACTAGGTTCTAATTACACTAGGGTCTAACGACACTAGAGTCTAACTACACTAGAGTCTAACAACACTAGAGTCTAACAACACTAGAGTCTAACA
>NW_013956060.1:0-533 GCF_001266775.1 Austrofundulus limnaeus
CCAGGGTGAGGAGAGCTTAAAGGACGTAACCGATTCAGAACAAAAACGACACAAACCCCCTGGAGAAAAAAAGTTCATCTGTGACCACTGCGACAAGAGATTCAGTCAGTCACAACATCTGAAGGTCCATCAACGTATCCACACAGGAGAGAAACCTTACACCTGTGACCACTGCAGCAAGAGATTCAGTCAGTCACAACATCTGAAGGTCCATCAACGTATCCACACAGGAGAGAAACCTTACACCTGTGACCACTGCAGCAAGAGATTCAGTCAGTCACAACATCTGAAGGTCCATCAACGTATCCACACAGGAGAGAAACCTTACACCTGTGACCACTGCAGCAAGAGATTCAGTCAGTCACAACATCTGAAGGTCCATCAACGTATCCACACAGGAGAGAAACCTTACACCTGTGACCACTGCAGCAAGAGATTCAGTCAGTCACAGTATCTGAAGGTCCATCAACGTATCCACACAGGAGAGAAACCTTACACCTGTGACCACTGCAGCAAGAGATTCAGTCAGTCAC
>NW_013956060.1:1408-1833 GCF_001266775.1 Austrofundulus limnaeus
TTTTTTTTATTATTTTAACATTTTGCCACTAGATTGAGGCAGCTGTAAAAAGATCAGCTGTTACTAAAGGGCAACAGAGCCTCTGATATTTGATCTGAACATGCCAGCTTCTTCCTGTTTGAGCTGGGTGGCTCTCTGTAAATATTTACATGCTAAAACCCAGTTTTGGGTGGAAGTGTTTGACATGGATGAAATGTCATATTGCTCTTTCTCTGGTGGAGAAGTTTATTAAACTCCCTTCCAGCCTGGTGAGTGTCAGAGAAGCTGTGACGAAGCAAAACATCTGATGTGTTTTTTTCTCCTCAGGTCTGAATGGGGCCATGAGTTGTTTTCCAGCTCGTCAACGTTCGAGCACTCTTCGCCTTGGCCCTCTTTTTCCGAGACGGTCCACTAGGATAGTGTCTCTAAGCACCCCGAAGCATGGG
>NW_013956060.1:4174-4986 GCF_001266775.1 Austrofundulus limnaeus
ATGTAATCTATTGCTTCATGTTGTATTGTAAAACTCTAGAAATATTTGCTGTTTGTGGCAGCTGCTAAGGGTTAATGGAGCCAAGTTAATAAAACAAGTGATTTCAGGTCCACAAGCCAAATCAATAATCATGTCATAAGATGTGAACAGATGTTTAAAGAAAACAGCTGGCATTGTATATTTTCTTAATCTGGTATTTACTGATGCCCCCTCCTTGTTATTTTGTGCCATGAAATCAGACCTGCACAATCTCAGAGGAACCTGAAGACGAGTACCGAGATGGTTTCAGTGAGGAGCAGCTAACCGAGTCAAAGAAAACTCCAGAAAAACCACACTGCAGTGACCAGGGTGAGGAGAGCTTAAAGGACGTAACCGATTCAGAACAAAAACGACACAAACCCCCTGGAGAAAAAACGTTCATCTGTGACCACTGCGACAAGAGATTCAGTCGGTTATGGACTCTGAAGGTCCATCAACGTATCCACACAGGAGAGAAACCTTACACCTGTGACCACTGCAGCAAGAGATTCAGTCAGTCACAGAAGCTGAAGGCCCATCAACGTATCCACACAGGAGAGAAACCTTACACCTGTGACCACTGCGGTAAGAGATTCAGTAGGTCAGTGAGTCTGAAGATCCATCAACATAACCACACAGGAGAGAAACCTTACACCTGTGACCACTGCGGTAAGAGATTCAGTAGGTCAGTGAGTCTGAAGATCCATCAACATAACCACACAGGAGAGAAACCTTACACCTGTGACCACTGCGGTAAGAGATTCAGTTGGTCAGTGAGTCTGAAGATCCATCAA
>NW_013956060.1:5986-6546 GCF_001266775.1 Austrofundulus limnaeus
GGTCTCTGGTGTCATTGATTAATGTTCGGCCGGGCTTGTTGTGGTTTCTCTGAGTTCCTAGGTTAAAAAACCGAACACAGGGAACACCAGGACTCTGATGAACAGTGACCTCACCGGACAGCAAGGAAACAACTTGAACAATGCAGTCACCGCAGACACAACAAATAGACCCACTTATTAAACCCCACCATTCCTGCCTTATTAGTTTTACAGTGATCAACACTATGACACAAGAATCAATTTGAATTATTTTAAAACAATGTTGTGATAAATAGAAAATTTGAAAATTAATTCTAAATGAAGCTCGTTGATTTTTCTGTAAAGAAATTAAATAAATATATTTTAACTTGAAAACTCACTGTCTGTATATTTTTTGGTATGCTGAAACCTTTAAAGCTATTTTAATATATACATTACTGCTACTGACTTGCATTACCAGTTTTTTTATTATTTTAACATTTTGCCACTATGAGGCAGCTGTAAAAAGATCAGCTGTTACTAAAGGGCAACAGAGCCTCTGATATTTGATCTGAACATGCCAGCTTCTTCCTGTTTGAGCT
>NW_013956061.1:0-1260 GCF_001266775.1 Austrofundulus limnaeus
GTCAGGTAACTCTATAATAACTCTCAGGTAATGCTACAGTAACTCTCAGGTAACTCTACATTGACTCTCATGTAACGTTACATTAACTCTCAGGTAACTCTACAATAACTCTCAAGTAACTCTAAAATAACTGTCAGGTAACTCTATAATAACTCTCAGGTAATGCTACAGTAACTCTCAGGTAACTCTACATTGACTCTCATAACTCCCCATTAACTCTCAGGTAACTACAATAACTCTCAGGTAACTCTACAATAACTCTCAGGTAATGCTACAGTAACTCTTAGGTAACTCTACATTGACTCTCATAACTCCCCATTAACTCTCAGGTAACTACAATAACTCTCAGGTAACTCTACATTAACTCTTGTGTAACTCTACATTGACTATCATAACTCCCCATTAACTCTCAGGTAACTACAATAACTCTCAGGTAACTCTACATTAACTCTCAGGTAACTCTTCAATAACTCTCAGGTAACTCTACAATAACTCTCAGGTAACTCTACAATAACTCTCAGGTAATGCTATAGTAACTCTCAGGTAACTCTACATTGACTCTCATAACTCCCCATTAACTCTCAGGTAACTACAATAACTCTCAGGTAACTCTACATTAACTCTCAAATTACTCTACAATAACTCTCAGGTAACTCTACATTGACTCTCATAACTCCCCATTAACTCTCAGGTAACTACAATAACTCTCAGGTAACTCTACATTAACTCTCAAATTACTCTACAATAACTCTCAGGTAACTCTACAATAACTCTCAGGTAATGCTACAGTAACTCTTAGGTAACTCTACATTGACTCTCATAACTCCCCATTAACTCTCAGGTAACTACAATAACTCTCAGGTAACTCTACATTAACTCTTGTGTAACTCTACATTGACTATCATAACTCCCCATTAACTCTCAGGTAACTACAATAACTCTCAGGTAACTCTACATTAACTCTCAGGTAACTCTACAATAACTCTCAGGTAACTCTACATTGACTCTCATAACTCCCCATTAACTCTCAGGTAACTACAATAACTCTCAGGTAACTCTACATTAACTCTTAGGTAACTCTACATTAACTCTCAGGTAACTCTACAATAACTCTCAGGTAACTCTACAATTACTCTCAGGTAACTCTACATTAACTCTCAGGTAACTCTACATTGACTCTCATAACTCCCCATTAACTCTCAGGTAACTACAATAACTCTCAGGTAACTCTACATTAACTCTTAGGTAACTCTACATTAA
>NW_013956061.1:2260-3330 GCF_001266775.1 Austrofundulus limnaeus
CTCTATTAGCTGCACCTGGACCTGCAGGGACATAGTAGGTCCACCTGCATCATCACCTTGAGTCCACCTGAAGATCTGAATCAGTTCAACCACAAACCATCAACCTGTCTCTACTGTGCTTCACAACCAGAGATACCTGTAGTGATACCTGTAGTCATACCTGTAGTGATACCTGTAGTCATACCTGTAGTGATACCTGTAGTCATACCTGTAGTGATACCTGTAGTCATACCTGTAGTCATAACTGTAGTGATACCTGTAGTTATACCTGTAGTCATACTTGTAGTGATACCTGTAGTTATACCTGTAGTCATACCTGTAGTTATACTTGTAGTCATACCTGTAGTTATACCTGTAGTCATACTTGTAGTGATACCTGTAGTTATACCTGTAGTTATACTTGTAGTTATACCTGTAGTCATACCTGTAGTGATACCTGTAGTTATACCTGTAGTCATACTTGTAGTGATACCTGTAGTTATACCTGTAGTTATACTTGTAGTTATACCTGTAGTCATACCTGTAGTGATACCTGTAGTTATACCTGTAGTCATACTTGTAGTGATACCTGTAGTTATACTTGTAGTGATACCTGTAGTTATACTTGTAGTTATACCTGTAGTCATACTTGTAGTGATACCTGTAGTTATACTTGTAGTTATACCTGTAGTCATACCTGTAGTGATACCTGTAGTTATACCTGTAGTCATACTTGTAGTGATACCTGTAGTCATACTTGTAGTGATACCTGTAGTTATACTTGTAGTGATACCTGTAGTCATACTTGTAGTGATACCTGTAGTTATACCTGTAGTCATACTTGTAGTGATACCTGTGGTGATACCTGTAGTGATACCTGTAGTTATACCTGTAGTCATACTTGTAGTGATACCTGTGGTGATACCTGTAGTTATACCTGTAGTCATACCTGTAGTTATACTTGTAGTGATACCTGTAGTGATACCTGTAGTTATACTTGTAGTGATACCTGTAGTGATACCTGTAGTTATACTTGTAGTGATACCTGTAGTGATACCTGTAGTGATACCTGTAGTGACACCTGTCTGATG
>NW_013956062.1:0-747 GCF_001266775.1 Austrofundulus limnaeus
CTGTCTGATCAGCTGATCTTCTTCTTTGTTCTTCTCTCAGTTTATCAGGTGAAGGTGGAGTCAGGAGAGGAGTCTGTCGTCCTGCCCTGTAAATCTACAGCTGGTCTGTTTAAAGACACTAAAGTGGAGTGGACAGACAGAGACAACAGGAAGGTCCATGTGTTTGAGAACGGCTCTGATCAACCTGAAGAACAGCACTGGCTCTACAGAAACAGAACAGAGATGAATAAAGACCTGCTGACAACTGGAGACCTGAGTCTGACTCTGAAACAGCCCACAGAGACAGACAGTCAGACCTTCACCTGCACAGTCTACAACAAGAAGGGACACACCCTGATGGAGAAACAAGTTTGTCTGGAGGTCAAAGGTCAGTGTTTAAATGTGATGATGTGTTTTTTACTGAATAAATCCTGATCAGTTGTGGTAGAAGCTTAAATGAATCACTTCAAAGTCAGTCTTTCATGGTGAACTGAAGAAATGTTAGCACAGGATGTCCTGTCTGGTCAAACATTTGCCTCTAATCATGAGAACACCTGAGTTTTTCCAGAAGCTGTGTGTTTATCACTTCCTCCAACCTCAGGTCCAACATGGACCGTCTCTGACTCTTTCTTCCACACTCTCAGGATCAGTGTTTTAGTGATCACCATGTTAAATAAAACAACAGTTTGATCATGTTTATTAGTAGTAAAGCACTAGATGTCCCAATGATGGCTATTTATTTATTTATTTATTTATTTATTTATTTAT
>NW_013956062.1:3001-3242 GCF_001266775.1 Austrofundulus limnaeus
AACAGGTCACACTGATGGGTCCAGTTAAACAGGTCACACTGATGGGTCCAGTTAAACAGGTCACACTGATGGGTCCAGTTAAACAGGTCACACTGATGGGTCCAGTTAAACAGGTCACAGTGATGGGTCCAGTTTATACAGATCACAGTGATGGGTCCAGTTTATACAGGTCACAGTGATGGGTCCAGTTAAACAGGTCACAGTGATGGGTCCAGTTAAACAGGTCACAGTGATGGGTCCA
>NW_013956062.1:5536-6118 GCF_001266775.1 Austrofundulus limnaeus
AGTTTATGCAGGTCACACTGAGGGGTCCAGTTTGTACAGGTCACACTGATGGGTCCAGTTTATACAGGTCACAGTGATGTTCCAGTTTATACAGGTCTTAGTGATGGGTCCAGTTTATATAGGTCACACTGATGGGTCCAGTTTATACAGGTCACACTGATGGGTCCAGTTTATACAGGTCATCACAGTGATGGGTCCAGTTTATACAGGTCACACTGATGGGTCCAGTTTATACAGGTCACACTGATGGGTCCAGTTTATACAGGTCATCACAGTGATGGGTCGAGTTTATACAGGTCAAACTGATGAGTCCAGTTTATACAGGTCACAGTGATGGGTCCAGTTTATACAGGTCACACTGATGGGTCCAGTTTGTACAGGTCATCAACAGTGATGGGTCGAGTTTATACAGGTCAAACTGATGAGTCCAGTTTATACAGGTCACAGTGATGGGTCCAGTTTATACAGGTCACACTGATGGGTCCAGTTTATACAGGTCATCACAGTGATGGGTCCAGTTTATACAGGTCACAGTGATGGGTCCAGTTTATACAGGTCACACTGATGGGTCCAGTTTATACA
>NW_013956062.1:11399-11603 GCF_001266775.1 Austrofundulus limnaeus
AGTTTATACAGGTCACAGTCCAGTTTATACAGGTCACAGTGATGGGTCCAGTTTATACAGGTCACAGTCCAGTTTATACAGGTCACAGTCCAGTTTATACAGGTCACACTGATGGGTCCAGTTTATACAGGTCACAGTGATGGTTCCAGTTTATACAGGTCACACTGATGGGTCCAGTTTATACCGGTCACACTGATGGGTCCA
>NW_013956062.1:12603-12968 GCF_001266775.1 Austrofundulus limnaeus
GCTTATACAGGTCAGTGATGAGTCCAGTTTATACAGGTCACACTGATGGGTCCAGTTTATACAGGTCACACTGATGGTCCAGTTTTATGCAGGTCACACAGATGATCCAGTTTATACAGGTCAAAGTGATGGGTCCAGTTTATACAGGTCACAGTGATGGGTCCAGTTTATACAGGTCACACTGATGGGTCCAGTTTATACAGGTCACACTGATGGTCCAGTTTTATACAGGTCACACAGATGATCCAGTTTATACAGGTCAAAGTGATGGTCCAGTTTTATACAGGTCACACTGATGGTCCAGTTTATACAGGTCAGTGATGAGTCCAGTTTATACAGGTCACACTGATGGGTCCAGTTTATAC
>NW_013956063.1:0-853 GCF_001266775.1 Austrofundulus limnaeus
GTGTGTGTGTGTGTGGGGGGGGGGGGTAGTTTGCAAGTTTTTGCAATTAGAGCTAGTTGAGAAAAAAAGTCCAAAAAATATTTCCTGAACAGTCAAGATGGGGTGAATGAAGGTTTTTTTGTGATTAAAAAGAAGAATCAAAAACCAAACAAACATTAGCTTAAATGCCAATATTCATGTTGAGTGTACATCAATACTTTACAGTATATTTGGAATACATTTATTTTAGCACAAACACTGTAACATTATGTCTGGAGCTGTATGCAACCTGTAAATAGCTTCATACATATCCTTTCGGTTTAGGCTGCAGTGTTTTACTGCAGAGCAATAAAAATATTGTGAGCCATTTTTATAAGCTTCAAATAGTTTGTGAGTACTTGATGTTACATAACATCCAGCGTATGTTAAAATACCTTATATTAGGAAGGACTGGAGGAAGTTCTGAGTGATGCTGCTGCAAGAAACATGAAGACACGATGTCAGACTAGTTTCAATAAAATTCATTGCATTTTTTTGTAGTGTAACCAGTAAAGTGTCCCTGTAAGCTTAGGCTATAAAGAAAATAATAAACAGTTGTTTGGGAGCACAATGGGGTTCCCTTCCTCTCTTACTTTGTATTAAAACATAAACTTGACTTTTTTTGACAGTTCAACTTTGTTATAAAAATAGAAATTAGACCATAATTTTGACAACAAAACTCTTTCATCTTAATTTTTTTCCCTTATGAGTTACCTCTAAATACCCCAACACACAGAGATTTGTTTTTATATCTCAATGGGGACCGTGGCTTGACTTCCATTCATTTTCTGGTAAATTTATAGCCTAACCCTGACCATCCATCCATCCATCCATC
>NW_013956063.1:1853-2434 GCF_001266775.1 Austrofundulus limnaeus
GTCCCCACGATGCACTTTCGATCCCCATGAGGCTGCCTTTTTCTGGAAAATGGTTCCCACATTGCAGCAAAAACGTGCCCCCCGCCCCCCACACACACACACAATTCACCTCCACTGTCTTCCATGTCCTGCATTTGAGAAGTATTTGCTCCAGCAGACTTGTTTACACACTTTAGTAAAAGTTAGAAAGTTGGTGACCGCCACATAAACAATGATACAGTAGACGTGTGTTTCTTTAAGCTCAGTTCCTCAAACTAACTGTCAGCTCGCAGAACCGCAGTTTGTTTTAACTGGACCTGGCTTCCAAGGTTTGAGTGAGGCACATTTTTATTGTTCCTGTGGTTTATGTTCTTTATTTTTATATTTTAAGCCTTCTGCATCTGTTGTGTGTGTTTTGTTCTTTTTTACACACTCACACACACACGCTTGCTTTCTGAAATCCACTTTCAGAGTTCTCACAGAGGCAGGTTGTCTTAATCCACCTGGCTTTGCCTCTCAACTTCTCAAATGCCGCCATGAGAGCTAGTCATAACTCATCACACACACACACACACACACACACACACACACACACACACACA
>NW_013956063.1:3434-3887 GCF_001266775.1 Austrofundulus limnaeus
TGTCTGAACAAAATCAAAAAACGGCTGCCAAATCTTTAAAAATTTGGTTGTGGAACCTCGTAGGGTAAATTTGATCTTATCAAGTTTACTAAAGTGCAGAGCATCTTTAATCCAGAATTCAAATGAGGGAGGTAAAGCTGATTTCCAGCACAGCAATATTCTACGCCTCGCCAACAAAGTGAGAAATGAAACCAGATCAGCCTCAAGTCTTGATAAAGAAACCGTCTCAGAAAGTACACCAAACAATGCAGTTAGTGGATCAGGTTGGATGGACATATGAGCTACTTCAGACAAGGCTGCAAAAATGTTTGTCCAATAATGCTTTAGTGATGGGCATGACCAAAACATATGGATCAGTGAGGCCGGTGTTTGATAGCAGCGATCGCATTCCGGACTAACGTTTGGGAATATTTTTGAAAGCCTGGCCTTAGTCCAGTGAGTACGATGCAAGAC
>NW_013956063.1:4887-5324 GCF_001266775.1 Austrofundulus limnaeus
ATAGGAGCCACAGGATAAAGGATCTTTATCCTTCTTCAGGATCAAAGAGATAGAAGCCTGTAACAAGGATGTAGGGAGAGTTTCAGTTTCAAATGAGTGCCTAAACATGTTCAATAGGAGTGGGGCCAATTTAAGACTGAACTTTTTATAAAATTCGACAGGAAATCCATCCAATCCTGGGCATTTTGCATTTTGCATATTATTAAGAGCACGTAGAACTTCTTCTGCAGCCAAGGGCTCTTCCATTTTAAGACTATAAGTTCAGTCTAGTACAGGAAAAGCAAGGTTATCACAGAAAGAGTCCAGAGACAAAATATCAAATGGACATTCGGACACGTATAATGCCGAATAAAATTCTCGGAACTGGTTATTAATTATTTGTGGATCCGAAGAGATGCCATTGTGAGTTTGGATCTGTGGGATAAGATGTGTTGCTG
>NW_013956064.1:0-753 GCF_001266775.1 Austrofundulus limnaeus
GGTCAGTGTACAGGTCTGTGTGCAGGTCTGTGTGCAGGTCAGTGTACAGGTCAGTGTGCAGGTCTGTGTGCAGGTCTGTGTGCAGGTCTGTGTACAGGTCTGTGTACAGGTCTGTACACAGGTCAGTGTGCAGGTCTGTGTACAGGTCTGTGTACAGGTCTGTGTTCAGGTCAGTGTGCAGGTCAGTGTGCAGGTCAGTGTGCAGGTCTGTGTACAGGTCTGTGTACAGGTCTGTGTACAGGTCTGTGTGCAGGTCAGTGTACAGGTCAGTGTACAGGTCAGTGTACAGGTCTGTGTACAGGTCAGTGTACAGGTCTGTGTACAGGTCAGTGTGCAGGTCAGTGTACAGGTCAGTGTGCAGGTCTGTGTGCAGGTCTGTGTGCAGGTCAGTATGCAGGTCAGTATGCAGGTCTGTGTACAGGTCTGTGTGCAGGTCTGTGTGCAGGTCAGTATGCAGGTCAGTGTACAGGTCTGTGTACAGGTCTGTGTACAGGTCTGTGTGCAGGTCTGTGTGCAGGTCAGTATGCAGGTCAGTGTACAGGTCTGTGTGCAGGTCTGTGTGCAGGTCAGTATGCAGGTCAGTGTACAGGTCAGTGTGCAGGTCTGTGTGCAGGTCAGTGTACAGGTCTGTGTACAGGTCAGTGTGCAGGTCTGTGTGCAGGTCAGTGTATAGGTCAGTGTGCAGGTCTGTGTACAGGTCAGTGTGCAGGTCTGTGTACAGGTCAGTGTGCAGGTCTGTGTACAGGTCAGTGT
>NW_013956064.1:1753-2459 GCF_001266775.1 Austrofundulus limnaeus
CCCCCACACACACACACAGCTGTCACAATATCTGCTCAAGGCAAGAGCTAAGGGACTGCAGGAGCAGAAGAGCCGAGGCCGATGTGACGCTTCTGAAATGGAAGATTTTCAAAAAAAAAAAAAAAAAAAAAAAAAACCGAACGGCTGAAAGGCCTCTTGTGAGAAGTGTTGAATCAATTTTAGGATTTGTAAATGGTTTGTTTTGTGTATGACATGTGGTCGTGAATGCACGAGGTGGGGGGGGGACCTTCTTTGTGTCTCTTCAGGAAACAGAACTGCTCAAATCACGTAAAAACGCACCGAGAGCATCAGAACGCGCCCCAGTCGGATCCCTGGCAGACCGCTGAGGTGTTTACTTTACAGCGAGACGGACCCAGATCCAAACAAGCAAACACACAAACACAACTTATTGGCACGCGTTGAGCATTTCGCCGAGAAGTTGGAATTAACGACGGCAGAGCCGACCGGAGAGAACTGGAGAGAGAGGAGACATGGATCCGGCCCGGCTCTGCGGATTTGGCAGGAGTGAAAGCATCGAGAAGAGCGCTGCTACCAGCCAGACTCAAGCTGTGGGCAAATCAAGCGTGAAATCGGGAACAAAGGGATTCACAGGATTGGAGGGCATTAGATCCACACCATCTGAGCCTCAGAGGTGTGTGTGTGTGTGTGTGTGTGTGTGTGTGTGTGTGTGTGTGTGTGTGTGTGT
>NW_013956064.1:3459-4323 GCF_001266775.1 Austrofundulus limnaeus
ACACACACACACACACACACACACACACACACACACACACACACACACACACACACACACAAAAGGAGCAGAACTCACACACATGGTTGGGTTTAAATGGTGAAAATGACATGATTATTATTAGGCGATGCATTGTATCACAATTCATGGCTCAGGTTGTGAATTCTGTTCTTTAAATGAAAAAAAAAAACTCATCTCCCGTGTCTAACTATGGATTGTGGCATCATTATTTTTTCTTTTTACGATTTTATATGTGAAGAGTCAGTTTGTTTTTGAATGCTTCGCTTCTGCTTCAACTTTCAGGCCCAAAAAATAAAAGTTGTAGTTAAACTGATGGCAGCGAGCATCAGGCAGCGACACAACCCCACACCATGACATTTCCATCCCCGTGCTTCTCATGGTTGCATCACAGTGGCTGAGGAGTTTTCTGTCAAACGTTTCTCTGGTTTCAACCGTCCAAATGTGATCAAATCTTTTCTCACTGTCAGCAAACAACCAGATATTTTGCGTTTCTGCACAATTTGTTTGTAAAAACAGTTTTTTTTATTTTAGTATCATCAAGAACCTTTGAACACCTAAATAATTAATTTTGACGATAAAAGTAGGTCCAATCCATTTCCACTCAATGTTCAGGTAATTTACCACAGACTAAATGATGTGGTTGATATTAAATACTTTCTGGATTCTGACAATAAAACCCATTTTCATCTGTCTTTTTTTGTATCAGTGGAGCATTTTCAGCAAAATCTGTATGGGGTGCCGTTTGCAAAGTTACACAGTCAAAAATTACCACCAATACTTTTGTTTTATTTAACTTTTTGTAAGAAAAAAAAGAACAGTTATTTTTCAAAGTCAGTTTTCACC
>NW_013956065.1:0-1377 GCF_001266775.1 Austrofundulus limnaeus
ATATAAATGTTTTTTAGCTGTTTGTGATGCAGATATAATTTTTTTAGCTGTTTGTGACAGATATAAATGTTTTTTAGCTGTTTGTGACTCAGATATAAATGTTTTTTAGCTGTTTGTGACTCAGATATAAATGTTTTTTAGCTGTTTGTGATGCAGATATAATTTTTTTAGCTGTTTGTGACAGATATAAATGTTTTTTAGCTGTTTGTGACTCAGATATAAATGTTTTTTAGCTGTTTGTGACTCAGATATAAATGTTTTTAGCTGTTTGTGACTCAGATATAAATGTTTTAGCTGTTTGTTACTCAGATATAAATGTTTTAGCTGTTTGTGACTGAGATATAAATGTTTTAGCTGTTTGTGACTCAGATATAAATGTTTTTAGCTGTTTGTGACTGCAGACATAAATGTTTTAGCTGTTTGTGACTCAGATATAAATGTTTTTTAGCTGTTTGTGACGCAGATATAATTTTTTTAGCTGTTTGTGACAGATATAAATGTTTTTTAGCTGTTTGTGACTCAGATATAAATGTTTTTTAGCTGTTTGTGACTCAGATATAAATGTTTAGCTGTTTGTGACTCAGATATAAATGTTTTAGCTCTTTGTGACTCAGATATAAATCTTTTTAGCTGTTTGTGACTCAGATATAAATGTTTTAGCTGTTTGTGACTCAGATATAAATCTTTTTAGATTTGTATCTGTTTGTGACTCAGATATAAATGTTTTTAGCTGTTTGTGACTGCAGACATAAATGTTTTAGCTGTTTGTGACTCAGATATAAATGTTTTTTAGCTGTTAGTGACTAAGATATAAATGTTTTTTAGCTGTTTGAGACACAGATATAAATGTTTTTAGCTGTTTGTGACTCAGATATAAATGTTTTAGCTGTTTGTGACTCAGACATAAATGTTTTTAGCTGTTTTTGACTCAGATATAAATGTTTTAGCTGTTTGTGACTCAGATATAAATCTTTTTAGCTGTTTGTGACTCAGATATAAATGTTTTAGCTGTTTGTGACTCAGACATAAATGTTTTTTAGCTGTTTGTGACTCAGATATAAATGTTTTAGCTGTTTGTGACTCAGATATAAATCTTTTTAGCTGTTTGTGACTCAGATATAAATGTTTTAGCTGTTTGTGACTCAGATATAAATCTTTTTAGCTGTTTGTGACTGAGATATAAATGTTTTAGCTGTTTGTGACTCAGATATAAAAAAATTTTAGCTGTTTGTGACTCAGGTATAAATGGTTTTTACCTGTTTGTGACTCAGATATAAATGTTTTTAGCTGTTTGTGACTGAGATATAAATGTTTTTTAGCTGTTTGTGACTCAGATATAAATGTTTTAGCTGTTTGTGACTCAGATATAAATGTTTT
>NW_013956065.1:2377-3316 GCF_001266775.1 Austrofundulus limnaeus
ATGTTTTAGCTGTTTGTGACTCAGACATAAATGTTTTTTAGCTGTTTGTGACTCAGATAAAAATGTTTTTAGCTGTTTGTGACTGCAGACATAAATGTTTTAGCTGTTTGTGACTCAGATATAAATGTTTTTTAGCTGTTTGTGACTCAGATATAAATGTTTTTAGCTGTTTGTGACTCAGATATAAATGTTTTTTAGCTGTTTGTGACTCAAATATAAATGTTTTAGCTGTTTGTGACTCAGATATAAATGTTTTAGCTGTTTGTGACTCAGACATAAATGGTTTTTAGCTGTTTGTGACTCAGATTTAAATGTTTTAGCTGTTTGTGACTCAGATATAAATGTTTTTAGCTGTTTGTGACTCAGATATAGATATTTCAGCTGTTTGTGACTCAGATATAAATATTTCAGCTGTTTGTGACTCAGATATAAATGTTTTTAGCTGTTTGTGACTCAGATATAGATATTTCAGCTGTTTGTGACTCAGATATAAATATTTCAGCTGTTTGTGACTCAGATATAAATGTTTTTAGCTGTTTGTGACTCAGATATAGATATTTCAGCTGTTTGTGACTCAGATATAAATATTTCAGCTGTTTGTGACTCAGATATAAATGTTTTTAGCTGTTTGTGACTCAGATATAGATATTTCAGCTGTTTGTGACTCAGATATAAATATTTCAGCTGTTTGTGACTCAGATATAAATGTTTTTAGCTGTTTGTGACTCAGATATAGATATTTCAGCTGTTTGTGACTCAGATATAAATATTTCAGCTGTTTGTGACTCAGATATAAATGTTTTTAGCTGTTTGTGACTCAGATATAGATATTTCAGCTGTTTGTGACTCAGATATAAATATTTCAGCTGTTTGTGACTCAGATATAAATGTTTTTAGCTGTTTGTGACTCAGATATAGATATTTCAGCTGTTTGTGACT
>NW_013956066.1:0-2314 GCF_001266775.1 Austrofundulus limnaeus
ACACACACACACACACACACACACACACACCAACTCTTTGTCAGCTTTAAGCTTAAAGGCTGCAATGATCAGAAAGTATAAAATACAAAACTGCATTTAATATTCAATTAATCAGTTACAAAATGTCCTTTAGTTACAAGAATGTCAGATAATTATTTAATCAACTTTATTGCACATGCTAACGACATGCTAACATGTAGCATCAATTTTTATCCAATTTTGTAAAGGCAGGTTTATGTGTCATCACGTGGTCTTCTGTGCATGTAGTTCCATCAGGGTCATGTAGAGTTCACAATGTTTTGACTGATTTGATGGCATTATATAAATAAAAAACTGAATTATAATGAAACTACACTATAATCAGCCTGATGTCAGTAATGTGACTCAAGCTTCTCTGTGGTTTTCTGTGGATTCATTCATATAATTTGCATAAAAACGAACACTGGCAAAACATCGGCTAAAAACTAAATAAAATCATCACAAAGTGAGCTAATAACTAAAATTAATAAAATGTCAGCTAAAAACTAAAAGTGAAAGACAAATATAGTGACTGGAAAAACTGCAGGAGATTTTAAAAAAGTTTTAGTATTTTTAAAATGGTTATTTGAGGCTGTTTAAAAAAGATTAGTTGTCTAAATGTGAAGACTCACGAGGAGCATCCTGCAGTTCTTCTACAGATGGAACATTTTCCTATAAAGACAGCGAGTCCTTCACAGGCCTGGTGTTGTCTCCTGAGCTGCTTTAACAGGTGAACCCTCAGCCCTTTAATGAGCCCACTTTGTACGGCGCTGACTTTCACAAACACAATGAGTGAAGGCAGCAGGTGGTGGAGTGGCTCATTACTGTAACACAGGATAATTCTGCGGGATCTACTCCTGTTAGGGCTGTTGGCTCAGGCCGAGAAACACCAGCAAACTCCCACATGTGGCCTTATTGTAACTATACTTTAATTACATGTACAAATAACCATATTTCACATGTGATATGTTTCACATGTGGCCTTATTTTAACTATACTTTAATTACATGTGCAATAATACATGTTTCACATGTGATATATTTCACATGTGGCCTTATTTTAACTATACTTTAATTACATGTGCAATAATACATGTTTCACATGTGATATGTTTCACATGTGGCCTTATTTTAACTATAATTTAATTACATCTGCAATAATACATGTTTCACTTGTGATATGTTTCACATGTGGCCTTATTTTAACTATACTTTAATTACATGTGCAATAATACATGTTTCACATGTGATATATTTCACATGTGGCCTTATTTTAACTATACTTTAATTACATGTACAATAAACCATGTTTCACATGTGATATGTTTCACATGTGATATATTTCACATGTGGATTTATTTTAACTATACTTTAA
Organism: Austrofundulus limnaeus; assembly: GCF_001266775.1. Classification (NCBI taxonomy): domain Eukaryota; kingdom Metazoa; phylum Chordata; class Actinopteri; order Cyprinodontiformes; family Rivulidae; genus Austrofundulus; species Austrofundulus limnaeus. The sequence goes on from NW_013956066.1 coordinate 1,393, forward strand.
TTACATGTACAATAAACCATGTTTCACATGTGATATGTTTCACATGTGGCCTTATTGTAACTATACTTTAATTACATGTGCAATAATACATGTTTCACATGTGATATATTTCACATGTGGCCTTATTTTAACTATACTTTAATTACATGTATGATAAACCATGTTTCACATGTGATGTATTTCACATGTGGCCTTATTTTAACTATACTTTAATTACATGTACAATAAACCATGTTTCACATGTGATATGTTTCACATGTGGCCTTATTTTAACTATACTTTAATTACATGTACAATAAACCATGTTTCACATGTGATATATTTCACATGTGGCCTTATTTTAACTATACTTTAAATACATGTACAATAAACCATGTTTCACTTGTGATATGTTTCATATGTGAAATACATATTTCATATGACTGAAGCTGCTTGTTTCACCTGATATACATGTTTCAGGTAACATATTTCACATTGAACAGCATGTGATGTCCTTGTTTCATATAAGAAATATTTCACATGTGACATACATACTTCACATGAGACATACCTGTTCCTCATGTGACATGTGTTTCACATTCTGACATGCATTTTAACATAAACTATACATGTTTAACAAGATGTAACTGTTTCACTAGAGATATACTTGTTTCACATGACGTTTCACATTTGACATACATTTATAGAAAACATACCCATTTCACATGGGACATACCTGTTTCAAATGGGACATACCCGTTTCACTTGGGACATACCCGTTTCACATAGGACATGTTTCACCTTTTGACATGCATTTTGACATAAAATATACATGTTTAACAAGACGTAACTGTTTCACTTCAGATATACTTGTTTCACATAATGTTTCACATTTGACATACATTTCACATGGGGTATGCCTGTTTCACATGGGACATACCTG
>NW_013956067.1:0-581 GCF_001266775.1 Austrofundulus limnaeus
TAAAATAAAATAAAATAAAATAAAATAAAATAAAATAAATAAAATAAAATAAAATAAAAGGGTTATTTCCCCAAACAAGTGAACAAGAAGCAAGAAGTATTGATCAACTGCTGAAGTGACCTGAAAGATTTTGTGCTCACTGGTATTAACCAAAAGCAAAGGCCCATCAAAGATAAATCAAAATATACAACGTGAAAATATAAAGTGAAAAAGTCTCTTCTAAAGAAGAGGAAAGGTAAAATATGGAAACGTTTGAGGGGCGAGAACAACCATGTGTCTGAATGAAAGTGACATCTGCTGTGTGTGTCTGACACTTTTCCTGTGTTTGTTAATTTGTCCATATGGATTTCAGCTCGTTCCATCCCTCTAAACGCCGTGTTTTGTCAATATCTGGTCACAGTAGCGCCTGTTCCTCGCTGTCTCGTATTTAATATTTACCAGCATCTATCTGAGGCTCGTGGAAGCTGAAGATGAATTAGCCACAAGCCGATGGATTTTCCTTCAGGGCAGAGCGAACGAGAACAAAGTGATCAGGAGGAAGATCAAGGCCGAGGCAGAAGAAAGTTTGATCTGCATGTAAG
>NW_013956067.1:876-1891 GCF_001266775.1 Austrofundulus limnaeus
CCCCCCGACTCAGGAGCGGCCCCCAGCGTTGGAGAAGTTTGTGAGCCACTGCACAGATGGGTTCAAGCCTGGCTCCCAGCTCGCTCTTTTGTATGAACACTGCTCTCTAATTACAGCGAAGGAGTGTGTATGTGCGAGAGAGCTGTGGGGCGGGGGGTGGGTGCTTTTGTAGAGGGGGGTTGGAAGTGGGTGAGGGGCACATAAGCAGGTGACAGGACGAGGAAAGGAACCTGTGGCAGATCCTCGGCACCATCAGGCACAACGCATCGGCGAAGCCTGACAGCTAATTAGAAACGACACGGATTTTCTCCCAATGTAACAGATGTTGCCTAATCAGTCCAGCTCGGGAGAACCCGACGCCAGCAGCATTTCATGCACAATTTAACCATCTAAAAGGGATGAAATACTTAATGCATTGTAAGGCCAGCACAGCTGTTTCTCTCGTCTGAAAATTTCCCAGTCAAAAATATGCATGTTTTATGTAACTCTAGCCGAGTGTTTATAATGCCATAATGGCGAAGAAAAATTGCTGCCACACATCTGCCAAAGATTTCAGCTCCGCTGGTTAGCACAACACTGATTTAGAGACGACTAAATGCAGATCTGACTCCTATTTTTAGGCTTGAATAGGCTGCCACTCTTGGGGAAAAAAAAATCAATAAATAAGATTGGCTTTGGGGTATAAGTATATACATATTATCTTAAAAGTGCAGTCAAAATAAAATCATTACATTTTTACAGTCTAATTTTTGACATTTAAAATTAAACACAAACATAATTTTGCCTCCAAAGACTATGTCAAGATGCAACAAGAACACCGTTTGTAGGTAATAAAAATCTCAAATCTTCAAAATAAAAAATAATAATAATTATGTGTAACAGTAGCTGCGTTTCCATTGACCATGAAAATTCGCAAATTAGATGTAGAAAATAAATTTGCTCAATGGAAACACGTCAATTTCTAAGAAAATTATGTTTTTTGACAAAATGTTTTTGCGCTAGGATGAGGTGGTAT
>NW_013956067.1:2891-3605 GCF_001266775.1 Austrofundulus limnaeus
ATACAACACTGCTTTAAACCACTAATTTCTTAGTTACTGAAGTCACTAAATTAGAGCCATTATTATGACATAATAAAAATGTAAAAATATGGCACATGACTAATTCAAGATTAATGATTTCAAAGAAAATCATAAAGAGATAAAAAAACAAACAAACAAACACCTTTTTTAATCTCTCCAGTGCCTGTTGCTTTATGGTGACATGTTAAGTGGGAGGTGGGACTCTAACCCAACTGTCCGTTTGCTTTCAAAGCCCGGGCTGTATCATGTATAGGGCTCCCTCGCTGACAGTTAACAGAGTACACAGAGAGGAACCATAATTAGATTCATCTACTGCTATTGACAGACGTGCCTGGACTCCAGTCGGATCAATACATACACTCACCATATTGTTCCAAATACCAATAACTGTGCAAAATCTGTCTTAACCGCATTAGTTACAGTCAAATAATTAAATACAACCTTTTACAGATGAATGTGTCAATGCACAGGATGGAGAATAATCTATTTTTAGCTCATTTGTTTTCCTTAAAAAACATTTTTCACCTAAAAGTGCCATTATGGAAGACAGATTAAATTAATAATCTTATAAAAATGATTCCAACTAATTACATAGTGGCCTCTGAGCTGATTTGGACGTTATAGATTTTACAATATACAGTTTAAATATCTTTTTTTGTCTCTCTCTCTCTCTCTCTCTCTCTCTCTCTCTCT
>NW_013956068.1:0-238 GCF_001266775.1 Austrofundulus limnaeus
TACAGATGTTTACAGTTGTTTACAGATGTTTACAGATGTTTACAGATGTTTACAGTAATCTAATGATTTTATCTAAAACTCAGCTTCTAATTCATTTTCTCTCAGAGCTGCAGGATAAAACTATAAATAAAATCAGATAAAGTTAGAAATAAGTTCACCACTCTCCTCCCCCTCCTGCTCTGTTATCTGCAGCTGATCCTCTCCTCCCCCCTCACATCCCCACAGACCCCCACAGACC
>NW_013956068.1:1238-2173 GCF_001266775.1 Austrofundulus limnaeus
GAGGAGGACAGGTTGGGCAGGGAGGGGCGCTGTGAGTGGGAGGTTTCCATGGGAGACAAGGCCTGAGGGGAGGGGCTGTCTGTGTCGTCATGGCGATGGCTTGGTGGGCGGGGCGCAGCACCACGAGTTGAAGGAGAACGACCTGAGGAGCCGTCTGCAACAAACAAACAAACAAACATTGTTTATTTTCAGCTAGTGTCAAAAGAAACGATGAAAGACCACTGAACTCTGACCTCCCACCGGCCTCAGCTTGTTGACTCCGCCCATCAGCAGGCCTGTGATTGGTGGAGCACAACCTGACGGACTTCCTGCTGCGCTGCCATTGGCTCCTGCAGGTGCTCCGCCTCCCTTAGGCTCTGAGAACCACAACCAGCAGACAGGTGAGTGCAGGAAGGGGATGTGATGATGTCACTGCTGTGCGACGACATCAGTGGTGTGAAGATGCGTTAGTGCGAGAACAGGTGAGAACAGGTGAGAACATCAGACACAGGTGAGATGAGCTGAGATGAGGTGACCAAAGGTTTAAAATCAGGTGTTTACGCTCCCACGCAGTCCCGATGACATCATCGCAGCACAACAAACAGTCAGAAAGAATTTAATAATAACTGATGACATCACAGGTGATCAGGACAGCACAGCCACACCTTCATCAATCATTTTATTTATTTATTAGGGGTGCACGATAGTTATCGGCCCGATATCTGGGAATTATGACGTCATACTCATCGGTCCAATATCATGTCAAACAGAACCGATTATATATGAACATGTTTGCCAGCCCAGCGGTGATGAGAATGTGTGTTTATTTTTATAATATTTAGTCAAACTGCTTCCTGTCCTGCCTGACCCGAACAATGTTCAAGTTGTGTCAGAATAAACAACTTTCTCACTAGAACAATAATTATAATACTCTGTGCTGAAAAACAGTCATTTTA
>NW_013956068.1:3173-4135 GCF_001266775.1 Austrofundulus limnaeus
TCTTTGGCGTTCAGGCAGTAAAGACCGATGGCGTTGTGTGGGCGGAGTTTAACAGTCGCTCCTGTCAGTCTGATCACATGATCGGACCACCAGGTACCGTCTGAATGAAGCGGTCGGTCCGATACAGATGTCATTACTGTTGCTATGCCAACACTCTCTGCGCTCTGATTGGTCAGTCTGGAGGAAAAATATTTAACCACATGAGCAACGTTTGACCCCGCTGATGGACCCTTCCTGCCACGGGCCTCAGGTCATGTGACCCGGGGCTCTGTGGCCCCGCCCCCTCCCTGTGGACAGGGACGTGAGCAGCTGATGAAACGCGGCCGCCGCCTCCTGCAGCCGACCTCTACAATCAGACAAGATGGAGGTCTTACTCTGGAGGGAAGGAGCTGAGCTCTGATCTCCGGCCGTCTTCTTCGGCTCCTCGGACAGCGCCCCCTGCTGTTTGGACTGGCTCTGGTTCTGGTTCTGGTGTAGGTACTGGTATAAACGAATGTATGGGTGGTCTGTGGGAGGTGTTTGGCTCTTTGGTGTTTGAGTCTTACTGTCGAGCAGCGGGGCGCTGCGGTCGTTCACCACCGCCACCTTCTTCAGCCGGGTGCCTTTACAGATGTCCGACAGCAGAGCGTCACGACCTCTGACCTCCTGTCGGTTCAGCTTTGGGGGGGTGGTGTTGGCCTGGGGGGCCGAGGAGATGCTGTCAGAACATGGATTACACACTCCTGCTTTTCTGTAGATTACATTTCACACAACAATGTCCAATTTATCCATCAAAGACCCAGAGATGTTTTCATAAAGAGGACGTTGAACAAAACGCTGTTCTGGGTCCCTGTTTATACTTTGTTTTTGTATTTTAAAGCCAAGGCATTTTTTTATTGTACATTTATGTTAAAAGCACAAGAGCTCCTTTTTAAGTGTCACTGATTTATTTTTCCTTTTACTTGGTGTGCTTTATATATATA
>NW_013956069.1:0-957 GCF_001266775.1 Austrofundulus limnaeus
AGATAGATAGATAGATAGATAGATAGATAGATAGATAGATAGATAGATAGAAATATGTACTTAAAATAAATATGAAGGTCAATTAAATTATAAAATATGAGTAAGTTCTCCGTTTTAAAATTAACTGGTGGATTTTAAGTGTGTTTATTTATTGGGGCATTTTATGTTTTTCTGCTTTTATTTTAAATTATGTCAGTTTCAGTTTTCCGTATAATCTACACCATGACTGTGTGTTGGTAATAAATCCTCCACATGTTTACTCCACACACACTTCGCTCATTCCTTTGAAGGGTTTTGGTTCTGATTCACGTGGTCGGACCCGGAACTATAGAGCAGGGCAGAGCTGTCAGACCGGACCCGATTAGTCTGGGACCTGATCGTACTGCACTGATAACAACAGGAAATCAGAATCTCCCAAGAAATACAGGCTTACAGAGGCTAATTACAGCACAAAGCAGCAACCTTCAGCTAGTACCAGCTGAATTTTGTAAGAGGCGAGCTGCAGCTCTCAGGTCAGCCTTTAGCTTAGCTTGGCTGCGGCACCGACTGCTTCGACATGAGGCTGAAAGTAGGCTTCCTTCTTCGGAGTTTACTGGTCGTTGGGACATTTCTCGGTCTGGTGGTGTTATGGTCTTCTTTGTCACCGAAGCCCAACGAGGAAAACCCGTTCGTAAAAAAGGTAAGAACCCAACATTTTAACCAGTTTGTTCCAGGGAAAGTTAAACTACCGCAGAGCTGTTGGATCACACAATGACAACACAACACACAATGACGTTTCTGATGAATAACAAACCTTATTAAACATTCAGAAGAACTCCTGTGAGAACAGGACTACACAAAAACCTAGACCAGGTACCAGACCACACAAAAACCTAGACCAGGTACCAGACCACACAAAAACCTAGACCAGGTACCAAACCACACAAACACCTAGACCAGGTACCAAACCACACAAAA
>NW_013956069.1:1915-2787 GCF_001266775.1 Austrofundulus limnaeus
CAACTACAGCTCAGGTAACTAACTACAGCTCAGGTAACTAACCACAGCTCAGGTAACCAACTACAGCTCAGGTAACTAACTACAGCTCAGGTAACTAACCACAGCTCAGGTAACTAACTACAGCTCAGGTAACTAACTACAGCTCAGGTAACTAACCACAGCTCAGGTAACTAACTACAGCTCAGGTAACTAACTACAGCTCAGGTAACAAACTACAGCCCAGGTAACTAACCACAGCTCAGGTAATTAACTACAGCTCGGGTAACTAACTACAGCTCAGGTTACTAACCACAGGTAAGTAACCACAGCTCAGGTAAGTAACCACAGCTCAGGTAAGTAACCACAGCTCAGGTAACTAACCACAGCTCAGGTAATTAACTACAGCTCGGGTAACTAACTACAGCTCAGGTTACTAACCACAGGTAACTAACTACAGCTCAGGTTACTAACCACAGGTAACTAACTACAGCTCAGGTAACTAACCACAGCTCAGGTAATCAACTACAGCTCAGGTAACTAACTACAGCTCAGGTAACTAAACACAGCTCAGGTAACTAAACACAGCTCAGGTAACTAACTACAGCTCAGGTAACTAACTACAGCTCAGGTAACTAACTACAGCTCAGGTAACTAAACACAGCTCAGGTAACCAACTACAGCTCAGGTAACCAACTATAGCTCAGGTAACCAACTATAGCTCAGGTAACCAACCACAGCTCAGGTAACTAACTACAGCTCAGGTAACCAACTATAGCTCAGGTAACCAACCACAGCTCAGGTAACTAACTACAGCTCAGGTAACCAACTATAGCTCAGGTAACCAACCACAGCTCAGGTAACTAACTACAGCTCAGGTAACCAACTATAGCTCA
>NW_013956069.1:3787-4266 GCF_001266775.1 Austrofundulus limnaeus
AGTTGGTTACCTTAGCTGTAGTTAGTTACCTGAGCTGTAGTTAGTTACCTGAGCTGTAGTTAGTTACCTGAGCTGTAGTTAGTTACCTGAGCTGTGGTTAGTTACCTGAGCTGTGGTTAGTTACCTGAGCTGTGGTTAAGTTACCTGAGCTGTGGTTAAGTTACCTGAGCTGTAGTTAAGTTACCTGAGCTGTGGTTAGTTACCTGTGGTTAGTTACCTGAGCTGTAGTTAGTTACCTGTGGTTAGTAACCTGAGCTGTAGTTAGTTACCCGAGCTGTAGTTAGTTACCTGAGCTGTGGTTAGTTACCTGTGGTTAGTTACCTGAGCTGTAGTTAGTTACCTGTGGTTAGTAACCTGAGCTGTAGTTAGTTACCTGAGCTGTGGTTAGTTACCTGAGCTGTAGTTAGTTACCTGGGCTGTAGTTAGTTACCTGAGCTGTAGTTAGTTACCTGGGCTGTAGTTGGTTACCTGAGCTGTGT
>NW_013956070.1:0-214 GCF_001266775.1 Austrofundulus limnaeus
ATGTTTCACATGAAAGTAACATGTTTCACATGAGTTTAACATGTTTCACATGAAAGTAACATGTTTCAAATGACTAACATGTTTCACATGCGTTTAACATGTTTCACATGAAAGTAACATGTTTCAAATGACTAAAATGTTTCACATGAGTTTAACATGTTTCACATGAAAGTAACATGTTTCAAATGACTAACATGTTTTACATGAGTTTAAC
>NW_013956070.1:2605-4158 GCF_001266775.1 Austrofundulus limnaeus
CAGCCTGATGTCAGCCTGATGTCAGCCTGATGTCAGCCTGATGTCAGCCTGATGTTAGCCTGCAGTAAGCCTGATGGTAGCCTGTTGTTAGCCTGATGTTAGCCTGTTGTCAGCCTGATGTTAGACTGATGTTAGCCTGCAGTAAGCCTGATGGTAGCCTGATGTTAGCCTGCAGTAAGCCTGATGTTAGCCTGTTGTTAGCCTGTTGTTAGCCTGCAGTAAGCCTGATGTCAGCCTGATGTCAGCCTGATGTCAGCCTGATGTCAGCCTGATGTTAGCCTGATAGTAGCCTGATATTAGCCTGTTGTTAGACTGATGTTAGACTGATGTTAGCCTGCAGTAAGCCTGATGTTAGCCTGATGTTAGCCTGATATTAGCCTGATGGTAGCCTGTTGTCAGCCTGATGTTAGCCTGATGTTAGCCTGCAGTAAGCCTGATGGTAGCCTGTTGTTAGCCTGATGTTAGCCTGTTGTCAGCCTGATGTTAGACTGATGTTAGCCTGCAGTAAGCCTGATGTTAGCCTGTTGTTAGACTGATGTTAGCCTGATGTTAGCCTGATGGTAGCCTGTTGTTAGCCTGATGTTAGCCTGTTGTTAGACTGATGTTAGCCTGTAGTAAGCCTGATGTTAGCCTGTTGTTAGCCTGATGTTAGCCTGTTGTTAGACTGATGTTAGCCTGTTGTTAGCCTGATGTTTGCCTGTTGTTAGCCTGATGGTAGCCTGCAGTAAGCCTGATGTTAGCCTGATGTTAGCCTGTTGTTAACTTGATGTTAGCCTGTTGTTAGCCTGATGTTAGCCTGATGTTTTAATGCTAATGTTGAGAGCTTTCAGGTGTGACACAGTGGAGTCTTTCTCACCTGTCCACCCAGGATGCTATCCACTGCATTAAAGCAGCTTCCTGCAGCCAGCTGGGCACACTGGAAGCTTTGGTTGTTGATGAAAATGGAGGTGAACTCATTTCCCAGTCTGTGAAGGTCTCGAAGCTTCATCGTGGCCGTTGCCTTCATGTGCTGGATGTGCTGCACACTGAAACACACAGAGTCAGCAGAGCTCTGAGGACGTCCCAGCAGCTGGTGCACAGACCTGCAGCACCACCTCACCTGTGACACATGGCCAGCTCCTCCTCTGTCGCCAGGCGAGCTGGTATCTGCACGCAACGATCGACCAATCCCAGCTGCTGATGTTTGTTAAAGATCTTAAAGACCCTCTGTGGCTGTTCAGGGTGGTGTCTGCCATGATCACATGACCGTGTTAGTGTAACCATGGCTACATCAGAGCAGGCTTACAGTCAGGAAGCAGGTAACTCACCTGTCCCACAGATTTTCATGCTCCATCATCCTCTCATCATAAACCAGGCCCGTCGTCATGGAAGGAGAGGAGGCGGGAGAAGCAACCGTCGTACTTTTCTCACTGGATGATGTTCTGATGACATCACCGTCAGCCAATGAAGGGCCTTGAAGAAGAAAACATCTTAACTCTCAGATGATGATGATGATGATGATGATGGTGTGTGTGTGTGTGTGTGTGTGTGTGTGTGTGTGTGTGTGTGTGTGT
>NW_013956070.1:5158-5699 GCF_001266775.1 Austrofundulus limnaeus
GTGTGTGTGTGTGTGTGTGTTACCTCGCAGGCTACAGGCAGCAGAACTTGATGAAATGCGGTGATGTAATCAGCGTCGCTCATCCCCGTCTGATGCACAAAAACACAAACAGAACAAAGCATCAGCAGCTAACTCCACCCCCCTGGACTGCACAGGTACAGAAAACAAGCGCACTCTTCATGTCTGTGCTTAAAACCCCTGAAGCAGATAGAATTTACTGTCATCATACTGGTGTACAACAAAATTAAGCATCACCCCTTATAGTGCTAACAACACTAATAATGACCTGCTGCTGTCAAACAGAACCCAGTGACTGTTCAGAACTCACAGGACCGGTCTCATGGCTGGGTTCTGGTTCAGGTGGGTCAGTAAGGACTCACCTGGTTCCAGGGCAGGTTGATGGTTTTTCCTTCAGCTCGGCCGCTGCCGACAAAGCTGCTGTCAGACTCCTGCAGGTGAGGCCAGAAAGAACCGCCTTCATACCTGTGAATGCTGAGGTACAGGACTCTGACACACACACACACACACACACACACACACA
>NW_013956071.1:0-828 GCF_001266775.1 Austrofundulus limnaeus
TATATATATATATATATATATATTTACACACACAGTACGATGAAACATCTGAAACGGCACGAGGCTGACATTTAAGCGTGTTTACCTGTTATGCATGGCAACATGTAAATTATCATTATAGAAAATTTGAGGGCATCCGCTAATTAGGATTGTGTCAAACAGGCAACTGCGTGTGTCTGGGTGTGTGCTTTTACATGTCGTAAAAGGCATTTTCTAAGCAAACGTTAACACTATTTATCTTAGAGCCAGATTTTTCTCTGCTGTGTAAAAGCTCTTCTTGCTTCTTGTGAATTTGGAGTTTGGTGTATTTTGTGTGTGTAACAGGAGAACACTAAAGGGTTAAGTTTACAACATGCACGAGGTCTTCTGAAACTGCTGTCTTTGTCACACCGCACCACTTTTAGCTTTTCTGGATCTTTGAAAACACAAAACAGCTTGAAACAATAACCTGCTTCGACAAACCATCAAACTCACACACTATAGCGGCTTAAAGTAAAACAACGCAGCGAAGGCACGGCAAAATTAAGGCCCTGTCTAAGAGTGGATTGTCGAGAAAGGAGTCTTTTGAGGCGTGCACACACTCTTTGCCCCGTGTTTGTGGTGGCGGAGCACAGCTGGTAACATCTGGATGTATTTTAAAACTGTTTACATTTCCAAAATGCTGAAAAACCTGAAGAAAAGAGACAGAACTCTGAAAAACACTGCAGGTGCCAGGAGTAATAAAAAAGAGAGCAAGTCCTGAAATGAAGATTGTTTAAAATCTATCACAACGGAGCTAGATGGATCACACACACACACACACACACACACACACACACACACACACAC
>NW_013956071.1:1828-2638 GCF_001266775.1 Austrofundulus limnaeus
AGAGAGAGAGAGAGAGAGAGAGAGAGAGAGAGAGAGAGAGAGAGAGAGAGAGTCTGTTAGTGAACTTTTAACCTTTTAAAATGATGTAAAATGGAACAGTTATTCAGATAAAACTTATCAGAGGCAGGTACCATCATTAGTTATTTTAAGATAACATCGTGTTAGGCTCCCTTTCGCTATCACTGACCAGCACAACAGCCTGCGTGGACACTGGGTGGGCTGCTCTAATAATTCCGGAGAAATTCAAGACAAATTTTATCTGCTTTTCAATATGCATGCGGTGGCTAGTTTCAATTAAACGCACAAGAACTCCGACACAGCCAGTGTCCAGTCCAGCACCTTACCAGAAACTTTTATTATGCAGAGATACCCATCAGTTAGATTAAACTCTGATATGTTTTTTTCTTTTTTGCAGCAAACGCACCCTCTGACTCACAAAAGCCTTAACACACTGAAAATAGCGGCGCATTATAAAAACAGCGCTGTCACTCGCTGATCTGTATCAGGACAAGTCAAACGGCGATAAAGTCACTCTACAACTACGGCAATCGATGGAAGTAATTTATTTACCTCACAAGGCAATTTCTGCTCTGTCTTCAGAGAGGAGGCGAGAAGGGAGGGAGGAGGAAGGAAGGAGGAGAGGAAGATTTGGCAAGCACATGTGAGACGTGTGTAAATTAATTTAGCAGCAGTGAGAGCCAGAGCCGTGTATGAGTCCATAAAACAAGAGGAGGTTAAAGCGGCTCACATCATGCACGCACACGCAGACACACACACACACACACACACACACACACACACACACACACA
>NW_013956072.1:0-2306 GCF_001266775.1 Austrofundulus limnaeus
CACACACACACACACACACACTCCTAGAATTACTTGCTTTAAGGATTCACAGTTGATAGATGTGGCATATGGTTCAAATGAAACCTTTAAACATCTTGTCTCAACTTGTTACTTACATTTGAAAGGTTCTCAAAGATTGGCCCCCACAACTCTATAAAATTTTTAATGTTTTGGCACAGACCTAAATAATATAATACAAAGAAGAAGAAAAAGAACAAATATATAAACAAACAGATATTTAATCAAAGAACAATAAAATGTGAATAAATAGTTTTTTTCTTTGTTATGACAGCTAAAAGCTCTTATAAACACTTTAAAACAAACATGGAGTTTAAAATATAAATTTAAACCTGAGACTTCTGAGAAAAAAAAATCTTGATTAAATTGTCACTGTTGACTAAAACCTTTATGTCTCGCTCTCGGTTGCAGCATAGTTTTTGGATTTCATTGTAATTTCTCATTAAAAATAAATGGTTGGGTTGCATGTTAAAAACAATGATAGCTTAAAATAATGCTCATCATTAACCTYTAAAGTAAAAACAAAAATTACAAATGTTGCTTCTAAACAGAAACATGCCTACTGTGCATCATGTCTTTAATATGTTATGAATTAAATCAGATAAACTAGTAAGCTCCAAACAGATAAAAKAACCTGCAAAGTCACGCACTAATTCTCTGCAGGTTTAGGACAAGTATATACAAGACGTCTTGTAATTTGTGGATAATTGGGATTATATTGCTGAAAGAAAGGTGACTAAGTCCTCTTGCATGCTCCCAGTTCATTAGCTTTTGGCTGCTCTTATTGGACTACATTTTTATGAGCCAATGCTGGCTAATTACCATCTTGTTTACAGGATAATTTGATGAGTTTGAGAGTCAGTGTAGCAAAACTGAAAACCTCAGGCTCTTAAAGTTTTGGCCCCTGCTTTAAAGCTCTACAAACCTTTCAGCAGGCTTCAACCATTTCAGACAGACGAAACATTTCCCCCCACACCAGATTCTTTACACACACCCCAATTTCTCTTCTGCTTAGAATGACTGTCCAGCATTTTGCATTAAAAACAGTTAGAGGTATCATTAATTGATTTGACTTCATCTTTTTTTTTTCAGAGTGTAATTTCTTTTTCTTTTCTTTTTTTCTGTGCCATAAAGCACAGTAGGACTTGCGGCTGGTCAGCTTGGATTAGTTTAATGCAGTTGGGTTTGAATTTTACTGTTTATGTGCAGTTGGTCTTACAATGCGCACGCACACAATGTCTGAATCGGAGGAGAAAGATTGAGTGTGTAATCAGAGGTATTCATTTAATCTTGAGCTTCATTTTACCAAATACTTCCTTGGGATGTAAGGTACGTTTGACCATTGCTTAAATAAATATAAAAAACAACAAAAAAATCTAAAGYGTGGTCATTTATGTCACCTTCACCCCCCTTGTGGTCTCTCGCTTTCATGCGTGTGACGACAGGCACTGAAAGAGACTCAAAGGAAGAGCGCAATTATTTCCCATCCAGTGGTACAAAGATTAAAACGTTCCGACATAAAACACACTTAGTGCACAAGGTGTGATGAAGGGTGTGTTTCTTCTAATGAAACCGTCCTGTCTGTGATCTCTGCAGCCCGTTCAGTTGTCAGAGAGCCATCTCCAGAGGATCCTGCGTCCCGTGGTGCTCTCATAACACATTTTTAGGCTTTGTATACCTTYCAAAAAGGCCCTGTGTTCATTGGGGGCATTTTAAGCTGTAGTGTAYACTGGCTAATTGGGGTGTGGGGGCTCTTTGGCACGCTGTGTGGGTGCGCTTCAAATGAGAGAGAACAAAGCTTATTATCAGGCTAACAGCTCCTGTAACCTCTGTGTACCGATTTCACTTTGTGTAAGTTCACACAGATGTTACACAGTTAAAGTAAAGTAACAGTAGATGTACAAAAAGCACTACTTTGTTTGCCTTTAACTAATTACGTMTGCATTGGATTCGATGGGTGTCAGTGTGAAAACAACAGATCGACATAATAGTACTAGTACATTTGTGGCACTGCATGTTATCCAGGATGTGCAGCTGTATTGGGGTTGTGTTGAATCACAGTGACCACACCCAAATATTGTCCATTAGGCTGTTGTAACAGAAGAGATAAGATTGGGATGTGAGACACTTGTGAGAGCACAAGACAAAAGGGGGTCAACATCCCAGCTTCTTGCTGCTAAATAAACAGGCTGATATCAGCCATGGCGCAGAGATGCTCAGTGAATTCCTACAGATCTACACAGCAAACACACACACACACACACACACACACACACACACACACACAC
>NW_013956073.1:0-803 GCF_001266775.1 Austrofundulus limnaeus
AGATTTGTTTCAGGTTGTCCAGCAGACAACCTGAAACAAATCTGCTCGTCTAAAATAATCTCAATAAAAAGTCATTTAGTGAGTTTCTTGTTCTGAACAGAAAGTTTACTACAGACAAAGGTTGACAGTTTCAGGAGCTGCTTCTGTAAAAATCCTCATCCTATTTGAAATACAGTAAAATATTACCACTAAAACTTTTCTGCACCTCGATGTTACCCAACGTCCATCAGCTTCCTGCTGACAGCTCAGACAGTTTGATTAAAGTAGGAGTAAACTGTGTACTTATTAAAGTTACAGTTTAGTGTTGTTGGACTGAGACTTTCTGAGGAAACAAGTTTTTAAACATCTTTTTATCATTTTACTGTTTTCAACTGAGGAGCTTTTTTATGTTTATTAAAAATAAATACAGTAGTACAGGAAGTACTCTGCAGAGAAAATAATTTATTTTTATTGTATTTTTTTACCAAACTGACAGTTTCTCCACTAAAATGATTGTGTAATTTAAAGTAGGGATGCATGATGTATCAGTATTAATACCTGTATCAGTCCGGTATGTAAAACTGGGCTGATCTTAACATGTTTGAGTTTCTGGAGGGGAGATGTTTGGTTGAACATCTCTTTGATCATGTAGTGATACAGATGCTGCAGCAGGAACAACTGAAGTAGAGTCATGTCAGACGTCTGCTTCATTTACTGTGTCAACAAAACACACAAGTGTGTTTGTGTATATGTAGAATATAATTTGTGTGTTTGTGTGTATGTAGAATATAATTTGTGTGTTTGTGTAATATCTGTAAATATCA
>NW_013956073.1:1803-3305 GCF_001266775.1 Austrofundulus limnaeus
CAGATCGCCATTCTGACTCCGAATCTGAGAACGACAAACCCAAACCTGCAGTGTCCCCAGACCACCACTCAGACAGCGACTCCGATAACGAGGAACCAAAACCTGCAGCATCCTCAGATCGCCACTCTGACTCCGACTCTGAGAATGAGAAACCCAAACCTGCAGTGTCCCCAGACCACCACTCAGACAGCGACTCCGATAACGAGGAACCCAAACCTGCAGTGTCCCCAGACCACCACTCAGACAGCGACTCCGATAATGAGGAACCAAAACCTGCAGCATCCTCAGATCGCCATTCTGACTCCGACTCTGAGAATGAGAAACCAAAACCTGCAGAATCCCCAGACCGCCACTCGGACAGTGACTCTGATAACGAGAAACCAAAACCTGCAGTGTCCCCAGACCACCACTCAGACAGCGACTCTGATAACGAGAAACCAAAACCTGCAGTGTCCCCAGACCACCACTCAGACAGCGACTCTGATAACGAGAAACCAAAACCTGTTGCGTCCCCAGACCGCCACTCGGACAGCGACTCTGATAACGAGAAACCAAAACCTGTTGCGTCCCCAGACCGCCACTCTGACTCCGAATCTGAGAATGAGAAACCCAAGCCTGCAGCGTCCCCAGACCACCACTCTGAAAGTGACTCTGACACAGGAACACCAGCCAGACGCAGGGCAGCACAGATAGACTCTGACCAGGAGGAGAAACAGGAGGAGCAAGGAGGAGGAGGCAAGTGGAAGGGTGTGATGCAGTCTGACAGTGAGGAGGAGGAGGAGGAGAGAGGAAGACAGAAGAAAGCTGCCGCTGGAAGTGATGGAGAGGAGCAGCAACAGGAAGAAGACAAGCAGCAGAGAGACGACAGCGAAGACGAGAAGCCAGGTACTGAGATCTGCTCAAGCACACACCTGATCTTCATCATCAGTGATGAAGATCAGTTTATTACCTGCAGGAGAGAAACATAACTGCACAGACCCATCAGAACATCTTACATGTCCATCAGAACATCTTACAGGTCCATCAGAACATCTTTCAGACACATCAGAACATCTTTCAGACACATCAGAACATCTTTCAGACACATCAGAACATCTTTCAGACACATCAGAACATCTTTCAGACCTATCAGAACATCTTTCAGACCTGTCAGAACATCTTTCAGACTTGTCAGAAAATCTTTCAGACCTGTCAGAACATCTTTCAGACCTGTCAGAACACCTTTCAGACACATCAGACACATCAGAACACCTTTCAGACACATCAGAACACCTTTCAGACCTATCAGAACACCTTTCAGACCTATCAGAACATCTTTCAGACCTGTCAGAACATCTTTCAGACCTGTCAGAACATCTTTCAGACCTGTCAGAACATCTTTCAGACACATCAGAACACCTTTCAGACACATCAGAACACCTTTCAGACACATCAGAACACCTTTCAGACACATCAGAACACCTTTCAGACACATCAGAACACCTTTCAGACACATCAGAACA
>NW_013956074.1:0-2301 GCF_001266775.1 Austrofundulus limnaeus
ACAACCCTATATCTGCCTATTTCTCCACATTCCACTTTTGGACCTAATCTTGGTTTATGACAGTTTAGCAATCAAACTACATTTTTGAAAGCCATATATATATATTTTTGTTTTACTTTGTCTGAAGATAAAATAACCCCAGAGCATGCACAAGGTAAACATGTTGTCTTCTGACCTCATACTTGATCTTCTGACCCATCTTGGCTTTCTTGATCTCCTCCAGTGCAGACTTCCTCCCCACCTTCTCCCTCTTCTCCCGTCTGGAGCGAGACTTGGCCAGACCGCCAGAATCTCCTTGGTCATCTGAGGAGATAAAAACGCGTTGTGCTGAAGATTTACCTGCAGTTTAACTCGTGGTGGTTTATCATAAAGAGGAAAAAGTGACAGACTAGGCCTGAACACACGACGTGACATATATGATTAGTGTCTAATAACAACGCAGCTGTGAACACAGACTTTTAACCCTTGTTTTAACCATAAATAACACCAAGTTCATCAGATAAAGTTAAAGAACACAGGTTTCCACAGCCTGACCGGGTGTCAAGCCGAGCTAACTAAAAGAGTTAGCTTCTTCGCTACGGATGCGCAAACTAGCAAAAAATAAGCTAGCAAGCATCGCGCGGCGCAAACTCACCACCGTCCAGAACGTCCATATCTTTATCTGGGTTTGATACCGGAGCCATGAATTTACGGTTTTATCTTTAAACTGCGTGTTAAACTAACAGCTACCCGGTGTAGCGACAGACGCAACAAACACAACAAAGCAGCTCGCGCCAAACAGCCTTCCCGGGGAAAGTCATACGCAGGAAGTGACGACACGCGTGTCTCAGCCAATAGGGTGAGGTGCTGTTTTTCATTACGCCGCACGATGGCGGTATTGTACAACCTGCAGTTCTGTTTTACTTCCACTGTGATTGTGTGTTAACAGTATTTTTTTCACCAGTTTTTAAAAACTGGTCGTTTTAAATAAAAAAAATTGTTATGCAAATATATTATTTTTTTACATTAATTGTTTGAATTATGACAGCAAAACAGGAAGTAAACATCTCGTCTTTGAAAAAAATTAAACAGTTTAAACAGTTCAAAACGTGTTTAATACTGAATGCGGTTGTAGCAGCCAGTAGAGCATATCCGAGGTTTTTAAGTTAAATAAATAACGCTGTTCTATACAACAACTCGCACTGTTTGTTAGCTAAGCAGCTAAAACGTTAGCTCCTTAATTAGTTTTAACTTCATTTGAGGTTACTTTACACCGTTTTAAAAATGTTTTTCTTTTTGACCTAAACGTTTATTTATGTATATTTTAATTACTTCTCTGAAGATGCTTTGGCAGGCTCCGTCAAAGCGCTCTGTTTACGTTGCTGGATCGTTCTCTGATTGGTCCATTTTTAGAGCTCTCTCCTCTTTCCGTCACCATGGAGAAAGTTAAAATCGTCTATTAAAACGATGTCTCACTCGTTGCTAAAAAACACTACCACTTGTTTCAAGGCTTTATCGAGTTGAATTATGAAATATAAAGCAACATCTTTGGATTTGATTTGACTTTTTATGTTCTCCTCTACTTTTCCTTATAAAAACATGCATTTATGCTGGAATAACACGTTCACGACGAAGGCGGGTTTATTATTTTTTGAGAAATGTGCGAACAGCCTCAGAGTGAGACCTCTTCGTGTTGTGTTTCCTGCAGCAGATGAATCACAGAGAAGAGGAGGAGGTTGGAGGTGAAGACAGACAGAAAAGACAGAACAGAGAGTAGGCGGGGACAAAAAGAGGAGACAGGGTGGCGAGGAGAGAAGCATCGTCTCACTGATGCTGCTGAGTCACATCACCGCTGCATCCCATGAGTCTTTGGGAATAATGGAGGAGCTTGAACACACCTGCCCTCATCCCCGGACGGTAGGGAGTCTGTGTGTGGCTCTTTTGTTGCTTTTTGTTTGTTTGCTTGTTTTTGCAGGGTGTGTTTGTGTGCGAGACAGGAAGTGGTGGGCAAACAAAAGACCCAGCTTTTCTCCTCTGTTATAAAACAGATGATGTGTAGCATGTGGCTGCTGGAGATGCTCCGAGTGCTGAGTCGACGGCTGTTTGCAGGAGGAAGGAGGGGTGGGTTGTGAAAGCGTAGCAGTGTTTTAAGACAGAACCTCCTGTGTCCAAACATCCTTTTTTATCCTCTGATGCCATGCCACGTCTTGGCATTCGTGTTTCGCCAAACCCTCCATTTTCATCCCAAAAGCTTCTTTTGTTTTGAGGCAGTCTCTGTTTATTGTCCTTGCATGCTCCATAACATCCAACATATATATATAT
>NW_013956075.1:0-232 GCF_001266775.1 Austrofundulus limnaeus
ATCCTCCTCTTCATCATCATCTTTGTCCTCCGAACAGAAAGCAGAGACCACTTCCTGCTCCAGAACTCCAGACGGGTCCAGTCTGCAGCCTCAGACTTTAACAGAGACCCGGCCCAGAACTGAACAGGACTCTCTGAGTTCTGAAGGTCTGACCCGACGGAGAAGTGAGGAGGAGCAGCAGGAGGTGGGAGGGTCTGCGGGCCTGGGGGTGAACCTCCACACTTTAACCTTC
>NW_013956075.1:827-1555 GCF_001266775.1 Austrofundulus limnaeus
GTGGATCCACTGGTGGTTCCTCTGGTTCCTCCGGTGGATCCACTGGATCCACTGGTGGTTCCTCTGGTTCCTCTGGTGGATCCACTGGTGGATCCTCTGGTTCCCCTGGTGGATCCACTGGATCCACTGGTGGTTCCTCTGGTCCCTGTGGTCCTGCCTCCACAATCTGCTGCTTCATCCTGGACTGTAGGTGATGAGGAGGCAACAGATGAGACCTGTGGGTACATGGGCCGTCCATCTGCAGATGTTCTGCAGAATCTCCTGTCCAAAACCTGACAGAACCCTCCTGATGACTGAAGGTCCAACAGAACCCTCCTGATGACTGAAGGTCCAACAGAACCCTCCTGATGACTGAAGGTCCAACAGAACCCTCCTGATGACTGAAGGTCCACCAGAACCCTCCTGATGACTGAAGGTCCACCAGAACCTGCAGAACCTTCCTGATGATCAGAAGGACTTGGTTCTGAAGCCTGTTGGTTTTGGGTCCAGACTGATCAGAACTGGGTCCAGGCAGTTTGGATCAGCAGGAGAACTGATCAAAACTTCAGACGGGTCATAAAGGATTTGGCCCCGGGGCCGCAGGTTGAGAACCCTTCCCTGCTTCCTGTTTATGTCCCTACAGATGAAAGTTAACAAGCAGCTTGTTAACAAGCTCCTCGTTAACGAGCTGCTTGTTAACGAGCTGCTTGTTAACAAGCTGCTTGTTAACTTTCATCTGTAGGGACATA
>NW_013956075.1:2422-3269 GCF_001266775.1 Austrofundulus limnaeus
GTGTGTAATCTGACCTTCATGGTGAGGGTAGTGTAATCTGACCTTCATAGTGAGGGTAGGTGTGTAATCTGACCTTCATGGTGAGGGTAGTGTAATCTGACCTTCATAGTGAGGGTAGGGGTGTAATCTGACCTTCATGGTGAGGGTAGTGCATAATCTGACCTTCATAGTGACGGTAGGGGTGTAATCTGACCTTCCTTGTGAGGGTAAGGGTATAATCTGATCTTTGTGGTGAGGGTAGGGGTGTAATCTGACCTTCATGGTGAGGGTAGTGCATAATCTGACCTTCATAGTGACGGTAGGGGTGTAATCTGACCTTCCTTGTGAGGGTAAGGGTATAATCTGATCTTTGTGGTGAGGGTAGGGGTGTAATCTGACCTTCATGGTGAGAGTAACGGTATGATCTAACCCTCATAATGGGGAAGGGGTTTAATCTGACCATGGTGAGGGTAGGGGTGTAATCTGACCTTCATGGTGAGTAGCGGTATAATATGACATTCATGGTGAGGGTAAGGGTACAATCTGACCTTCATGGTGAGGGTAAGGGTATAATCTGACCTTCATGGTGAGGGTAGGGGTGTAATCTGACCTTCATAGTAAGGGTAGGGGTGTAATCTGACCTTCATGGTGAGTAGTGGTACAATCTGACCTTCATGGTGAGGGTAAGGGTATAATCTGACCTTCATGGTGAGGGTAGTGTATAATCTGACCTTCATAGTGAGGGTAGGGGTGTAATCTGACCTTCATAGTAAGGGTAGGGTGTAATCTGACCTTCATGGTGAGTAGCGGTACAATCTGAACTTCATGGTGAGGGTAGTGTATAATCTGACCTTCATAGTGAGGGTAG
>NW_013956075.1:4142-4492 GCF_001266775.1 Austrofundulus limnaeus
TGACCTTAATGGTGAGGGTAAGGGTATAATCTGACCTTCATAGTGAGGGTAAGGGTGTAATCTGACCTTAATGGTGAGGGTAAGGGTATAATCTGACCTTCATAGTGAGGGTAGGGGTGTAATCTGACCTTCATGGTGAGGTTAGTGTATAATCTGACCTTCATATTGAGGGTAGGGGTGTAATCTGTCCTTCATAGTAATGGTAGGGGTGTAATCTGTCCTTCATGGTGAGTAGCGGTACAATCTGACCTTCATGGTGAGGGTAAGGGTATAATCTGACCTTCATGGTGAGAGTAGTGTATAATCTGACCTTCATGGTGAGAGTAGTGTATAATCTGACCTTCATAGTG
>NW_013956076.1:0-250 GCF_001266775.1 Austrofundulus limnaeus
TTCACTGACGCTCTACAGATGCTTCACTGATGCTCTACAGATGCTCTACAGATGTTTCACTGACGCTCTACAGATGTTTCACTGATGCTCTGCTGTTTTACTGATGCTCTACAAATGCTCTACTGATGTTTTACTGATGCTCTACAGATGCTCTACAGATGTTTCAACGATGCTCTACTGATGTTTCACTGACGCTCTACAGATGCTCTACAGATGCTCCACTGATGTTTCACTGATGCTCTACAGATGC
>NW_013956076.1:2524-3593 GCF_001266775.1 Austrofundulus limnaeus
ACAGATGTTTTACTGATGATCTACAGATGTTTCACTGATGCGCTACAGATGCTCTACAGATGTTTCACTGATGCTCTACAGATGTTTCACTGATGCTCTACAGATGCTCTACAGATGTTTCACTGATGTTTCACTGATGCTCTACAGATGCTCTACAGATGTTTTACTGATGATCTACAGATGTTTTACTGATGATCTACAGATGTTTCACTGATGCGCTACAGATGCTCTACAGATGTTTCACTGATGCTCTACAGATGTTTCACTGATGATCTACAGATGTTTCACTGATGCTCTACAGATGCTCTACAGATGTTTCACTGACGCTCTACAGATGCTCTACAGATGTTTCACTGATGCTCTACAGATGTTTCACTGATGCTCTACAGATGTTTCACTGACACTCTACTGATGTTTTACTGATGCTCCACTGATGCTCTACAGATGTTTCACTGATGCTCTACAGATGTTTCACTGACGCTCTACTGATGTGTCACTGATGCTCTACTGATGTTTTACTGATGCTCTACAGATGCTCTACTGATGTTTCACTGATGCTCTACTGATGTTTTACTGATGCTCTACAGATGCTCTACTGATGTTTCACTGATGCTCTACAGATGCTCTACTGAAGTTTCACTGATGCTCTACTGATGTTTCACTGATGCTCTACAGATGTTTCACTGATGCTCTACAGATGTTTCACTGACACTCTACTGAAGTTTCACTGATGCTCTACTGATGTTTCACTGATGCTCTACAGATGTTTTACTGATGCTCTACCGATGCTCTACAGATGTTTTACTGATGCTCTACAGATGCTCTACAGATGTTTCAACGATGCTCTACTGATGTTTCACTGATGCTCTACTGATGTTTTACTGATGCTCTACAGATGCTCTACTGATGTTTCACTGATGCTCTACAGATGCTCTACTGATGTTTCACTGATGCTCTACAGATGCTCTACTGATGCTCTACAGATGTTTCACTGACGCTCTACAGATGTTTCACTGACGCTCTACAGATGTTTCACTGACGCTCTACAGATGTTTCACTGACGCTCTAC
>NW_013956076.1:4593-4924 GCF_001266775.1 Austrofundulus limnaeus
GACTGACCTGAGACCACCCCACAAACACCCCCAAAAAGACTTAGACTGACCTGAGACCCCCCACAAACACCCCCCAAAAAGACTGTTAGACTGACCTCAGACCCCCCACAAACACCCCCATAAGCAGTTAGACTGACCTGAGACCCCCCACAAACACCCCCATAAGCAATTAGACTGACCTGAGACCCCCCACAAACACCCTCCCAAAAAGACTGTTAGACTGACCTGAGACCTCCCACAAACACCCCCATAAGCAGTTAGACTGACCTGAGACCCCCCACAAACACCCCCCAAAAAGACTGTTAGACTGACCTGAGACCCCCCCACAAAC
>NW_013956076.1:5924-6573 GCF_001266775.1 Austrofundulus limnaeus
CTTTTAATCTATTTTCCTCATTCAGCAGCCTGTTAAATGTCTGTAATGTTTCATGTAGGAGAAATACACATTTATTCAGTCAGTATTTAATACAGCTGGTTAAATAAACAGTTAAAATATGTATGATGTGCTTCTGTTTTCTAATTCAGGAGATTATAAAACAATCCTTCATGTTATGGGAAGAGCCTCAATTCAAGAGAAAACTCCTGTTTTTAAGAAAATGGCTGCTTATTAATTAATTTTAATAAATCTATAAGATGAACATGTTTTCTCCAGGACAGAACCTCTGGTCCAGTCATGAGATCTGGCTGATCTGGTCTCAAACGCAGACTCAGAAAACTAAGTGTGCTGAGATTAGCTGGACCTGATCTGATGAGTCACATGTCTCCAGGTGCTGTAATCTGAGATTACACCATTAATCTGCAGAATAAAGTGTTAAGTTTCTTCTCTGTTAGGAGAATGAACAGATGATGGATGAATATAAAGCAGTATTGATCCGATCCATTAGGCCCGTCTCCACAGACAGGAGGAGGAACACAATGAATGTTTGATAACATCAGCTTAAAGCTTAAAGCTGCTTTAAACAATAAGATGTTTCACAAAGTTAAAGGTTTGCTCTGAGTGGGTCGGTCCACTTCAACAGATAAAC
>NW_013956077.1:0-950 GCF_001266775.1 Austrofundulus limnaeus
GCTCTGCCACTAAGAATAAGTTTTCCCATCCTCGTTTCCTCCTACTTTGCGCTGCAGGTGTTGTCTGCCTGCAACCAGAAAGGCTACACTAGCTTTTTACAACTAGCTGTCCTGTGTGGATTCTCATGTGTCTGTTTAAATGATGCTTCCAGCTAAATCTTTGTCCACAGTCCTCACATACAAAAGGTTGCTGTCCTGTGTGGATTCTCATGTGTCTGTTTAAATGATGCTTCCAGCTAAATCTTTGTCCACAGTCCTCACATACAAAAGGTTTCTGTCCTGTGTGGATTCTCATGTGTCTGTTTAAATGATGCTTCCAGCTAAATCTTTGTCCACAGTCCTCACATACAAAAGGTTTCTGTCCTGTGTGGATTCTCATGTGTCTGTTTAAATGATGCTTCCAGCTAAATCTTTGTCCACAGTCCTCACATACAAAAGGTTTCTGTCCTGTGTGGATTCTCATGTGTCTGTTTAAACTATTCTTCCAGCTAAATCTGTGTCCACAGTCCCCACATACAAAAGGTTTCTGTCCTGTGTGGATTCTCATGTGTGTAATTAAATTACCCATCCGGCTAAATCTGTGTCCACAGTCCTTGCATACAAAAGGTTTCTGTCCTGTGTGGATTCTCATGTGAGAGTTTAAATGACCCCTCTGGGTAAAGCATTGTCCACAGTCCCCACATACAAAAGGTTTCTGTCCTGTGTGGATTCTCATGTGTGAGCTTAAACTATCCTTATGGCTAAATCTGTGTCCACAGTCCTTACATACAAATGGTTTCTGTCCTGTGTGGACTCTCATGTGTGAGCTTAAACTACCCTTATGGCTAAATCTTTTTCCACAGTCCTTACATCCAAATGGTTTCTCTCCTGTGTGGACTCTCATGTGAGATTTCAATTGTGATTTACTGGTAAATCTTTGACCACAGTCCTCACATAAAAAAGGTTTCTGT
>NW_013956077.1:1792-2306 GCF_001266775.1 Austrofundulus limnaeus
GAGTATCTGCAGGTTTTATCAAGTCAAATTCAAGACTTTTTAAGACCTTTTAATACCACCTTGAATGAAATTTAAGACTGAAAATATAAGCGATGGTTCATGGATTCTGCTGTATTACAACCAAGTACACGTCTGTCACTCAGTAAAACATGTTGAAAATAAATAAAGTTATTCAGCTCTCTGGTTCAATTAGCTGTACTGTACAAGTGTAGTTATTTGGTTGGAAACAACCAACAAAAAATGCATCTGCTAAATACATTTATGCCATGAAACTTAATTGAGTTTTAATCTCGTTTTACCCTTATACAAAAAGAAGTCATCCAGACAACTGTCAATAAACAACAAGCACTTTTAACCTGCAGCATCAAAATCCAACAAATGTCTGAAGGAACAGAGAGGTTTGAACAACTTTTCTGTAGTTTATTTTTATGTAATATCACGGTTTTCAATTCAATTCAATTCAATTCAATTCAGTTTATTTATATATCGACAAGTCACAACATACGTTGTCTCA
>NW_013956077.1:3306-4141 GCF_001266775.1 Austrofundulus limnaeus
GGATAGTCCTACTATTTATTTTTCACATTTGATCATTTATGAATTATATTTATTACAGTTCAGTTAGTAGTATAGTTCTAAAGTTAAAAGATTAGCACATCCAAACAGACAAAACGCCTTTTGTTAAAATATTTTGTAGAATTAACTTGTTCTTAACTTGTTCTTCATGAGGTTGAGGGAAAATTAAACTTTGGTACATGTCTTTGCTGTGATCTGGAGTCTACAAATATTCATATTTTAGTGTTAATATTGTTTAATAAGAAGCAGCAGCTACAACTTGTCTCTCACCATGAGAGAAACAGGATGAGTGTGCTCCCACATGGACACGCTCTCTTTGTCAGACCCAGAGTTTGGTCACGCGTGGAAGTTGCACATGTTGTTTACGTATCGTTTAGGCATCAAAGTGACATAAAATGTTCACGTGTATTTGGCTCGGTGCGCTTTCCATTGAAAAATAACAACAACGCTCTGAAAACATCAACATTTTTTTACACAAAGTTAGACTTTAGATAAAAAAAGACCCCGGCAGGTCGGGGCTCGGTTCTGGGCGGGTAGAAGTAACGGTGTAACAGCTCAGGTGTCTCTCCGGCTGCAGCGAACTGGTCACGCACAAACACATACGATTAATACTTAGACGTTTAATAATTTATTACATAACTTTACGTTTATGAGGGGCGGGTGGTTCTGGTAGGGGGTCAAAAAAAGGAAAAAAGTCCGATCAACTCTGACTACGTCACCTGCGGTTCTGATTCCGACTTAAGGACCCGCCCTGCTCTGCTCTGATTGGCTAAAACTGTGACTCTGGTTCTTTTTATTGGTTGAAAGCAGCAACAGT
>NW_013956078.1:0-334 GCF_001266775.1 Austrofundulus limnaeus
ATGCACAACTTTGCAACAGGCTTGTTTTCAGTGAGTAAACTGTCAGGGGCTCATTCTTCATCTTAGTGCTTTTTCATCAAGATCTTGTTTGATATTTACTTTCACATTTAAAAGGTAATGTACAAATACAAATGATACTCTGTCAGTACCTGGCTTGTTGATGACATTGATGTTGTTTCTCAGGTAGGCCAACATAACATCAGCAATTTGATGTAGTCTTTTAACCGGTATGTCAGAGAACACTTGGAATATGCCACCCACACTGGAAAGATTGTAGCAAAACTCTCTTACACAATCTTACAAAAGTAACTTGTGGTTTGATGGGTTGAAACGT
>NW_013956078.1:2876-3276 GCF_001266775.1 Austrofundulus limnaeus
GGCTAAATTCTTCTGGTTGAAAGGTCTCAAATGTGGGCGCAAGGGCGGTCAAGGTTACGTTCAAGATGGTGCCTCGTACAGCGCTATTTGTGATGAAGGTGATATTTTTCTGGAAACAAAAACATTCAAGTTGCATTTTAGGAAGCCATTTATCTTTAAGCAATGGTTTGACATAAATGGTGATATCGGTAGTGCATTGATGTACTCTGTTGCACATGAAGGGGAGAATGAAGGCACCATTGTGGAGCTGCCAGTGAAGAATTATTAGCTGAAAGGTATTCTTTGACTTTAGTATTTGCCTCTGCTACGTTTGCTCGCTGTTAGGTATTTACCTGCTTGTTGATTACTGCAAAGGTCTGGAAAAACTCTTCGAGCTGCTGAACATTGCCGGACGATGCCA
>NW_013956078.1:4276-4724 GCF_001266775.1 Austrofundulus limnaeus
GGTGTACTGAAATAATCAGTAAACCACCCACCTATCGACTCCATCACAGATGAGGCTCTCTGTTAAAAGATCACATATGTGCATCAGACATTATTACGTGAAAATGCGACAGTTGCAGTAAACTGGAAATGGGTGATAACTGTCAGACTTACCATCAACCTGTGTCTCCTTGCACTAAAGACAATCAAGAAAATGCAAGAAATATTAGCACAGTGGATAAAGCTACCCAACTGTAAATGACTTTAGCTGTGCAAGTTTATCACAGAATTTGTGCAATACTAGTTTGTTTTGATTGTTTTCATAAAGTGTTAGATTTATGGAATTGATCTTACCATGAAGGAATCTGGTCCTGAACAATCTGTTTGCAGGGAAAACAAAATGAAGTATGGCATTAATACAGTGCTGCAAGTATGGTTACACTAGGCTTTTGTGAGACAGAACTTTTTTC
>NW_013956078.1:5724-6170 GCF_001266775.1 Austrofundulus limnaeus
AAAAAAAAAAAAAAAAAAAAAAACAAACAAGGCAGAAAACAAAATAAACAAACCAGCAAGCAATCAATGAAACAAGCAAAATAAAGACATAGACAAAAGAACAAGCCAAATTGGCTTGCCAAGTTGCCGTTGCCATTAGCGTCAGAATCGTACCCTTGCATATGGCAATGTGTTATATATTTTTTCACATCGATTTATCAGAAAACAAACTCACCGAAGAGCAGGCATAATCAGTGATGGTAAAACTGCACAAGGTTGTGGAGGAATTGTCCATGTCCAGTGTTTGCTGGAGTTGTGAGCTGAGGTAAGCAGAAAAGAAACCCAAATGTCATGTTAGTTATGCTACGTAAAGAACCAGGAATACGGTGTACTGAAATAATCAGTAAACCACCCACCTATCGACTCCATCACAGATGAGGCTCTCTGTTAAAAGATCACAAATGTGC
>NW_013956078.1:7170-7482 GCF_001266775.1 Austrofundulus limnaeus
GTCCTGAACAATCTGTTTGCAGGGAAAACAAAATGAAGTATGGCATTAATACAGTGCTGCAAGTACGGTTACACTAGGCTTTTGTGAGACAGAACTTTTTTCCAAACATGTTTGACACGTACTTGGGAATGCCTGTTGGAATGACTCTATGCTTGCTCTCACAGTCAGTGAAAGATCCAGTGTCAGGAACTGCAAACTTGTCTGAAGTCCAGTGAGTCTTAAAAGAGGAAAGAAGCAATTATTGAATTATCTGGAGCCAGATTTCAATATCACACAAAGCAACAAACTTCCATATTTGCTGTTGAGAAATGT
>NW_013956078.1:8482-8841 GCF_001266775.1 Austrofundulus limnaeus
CACTTTGACCGCTAAATGCAGCAATGCTAAAATATGAGGTCAAAACATTAACATCTAACACTGGCAGCAATTTTCTTTCCTTTAAGGTTTTTTTTTACATTATTGTTGAAATCATAATAAAATAACATATATGCACTTACACAATCTGATATGTCAGGCAGCTGAAGTTTTTGGAGCTCAGGCAGTAGAGGAAGTTTTTGGACGGAGAAGCCAGGAACGGGCGGAGCTTTTCTTGGAACCAGTTGGCAATGATGCTCTCATCCTGTAGTTGCGCTTGGCTGAAGGTGGCAATTCTCACCTCTCCAAGAGCCTCAAGGGCATTTGGCGAGGTTGGGACGCTGTTGTTGGGGACCTGGAGT
>NW_013956079.1:0-224 GCF_001266775.1 Austrofundulus limnaeus
TTAGCCGGCCTCCTGCTAATGTTAGCTGACCTCCTGCTAATGTTAGCCGGCCTCCTGCTAATGTTAGCCGGCCTCCTGCTAATGTTAGCTGACCTCCTGCTAATGTTAGCCGGCCTCCTGCTAATGTTAGCTGACCTCCTGCTAATGTTAGCCGGCCTCCTGCTAATGTTAGCTGACCTCCTGCTAATGTTAGCCGGCCTCCTGCTAATGTTAGCTGACCTCCT
>NW_013956079.1:2328-3680 GCF_001266775.1 Austrofundulus limnaeus
GTCCACCTGTCCACCTGTTCACTGTCACCTGTCCACTGTTCACTGTCCACCTGTTCACTGTCACCTGTCCACTGTTCACTGTCCACCTGTCCACTGTCCACTGTCACCTGTCCACCTGTTCACTGTCACCTGTCCACTGTTCACCTGTCCACTGTCACCTGTCCACTGTCCACCTGTCCACCTGTTCACTGTCACCTGTCCACTGTTCACTGTCCACCTGTTCACTGTCACCTGTCCACTGTTCACTGTCCACCTGTCCACTGTCCACTGTCCACCTGTCCACCTGTTCACTGTCACCTGTCCACTGTTCACTGTCCACCTGTTCACTGTCACCTGTCCACTGTTCACTGTCCACCTGTTCACTGTCACCTGTCCACCTGTTCACTGTCACCTGTCCAACTGTTCACTGTCACCTGTCCACTGTTCACTGTCCACCTGTTCACTGTCACCTGTCCACCTGTTCACTGTCACCTGTCCACTGTTCACTGTCACCTGTCCACTGTTCACTGTCCACCTGTTCACTGTCACCTGTCCACCTGTCCACCTGTCCACTGTCACCTGTCCACCTGTTCACTGTCCACCTGTCCACTGTCACCTGTTCACTGTCCATTGTCACCTGTCCACCTGTCCACTGTCACCTGTTCACTGTCACCTGTTCACTGTCACCTGTTCACCTGTCCACCTGTTCACTGTCACCTGTCCACTGTCACCTGTCCACTGTCCACTGTCCACCTGTCCACTGTCCACCTGTTCACCTGTCCCCTGTCCACCTGTTCACCTGTCCACCTGTTCACTCTCCACCTGTCCACTGTCCACCTGTCCACTGTCCACCTGTTCACTCTCCACCTGTCCACTCTCCACCTGTCCACTGTCCACCTGTTCACTCTCCACCTGTCCACCTGTCCACTGTCCACCTGTTCACTGTCCACCTGTTCACTGTCACCTGTTCACTGTCCACCTGTCCACCTGTCCACTGTCCACCTGTTCACTGTCCACCTGTTCACTGTCACCTGTCCACTGTCACCTGTTCACCTGTCCACTGTCCACTGTCACCTGTCCACTGTCCACCAGTTCACTGTCACCTGTCCACTGTCCACCTGTCACCTGTCCACTGTCCACCTGTCACCTGTCCACTGTCCACTGTCCACCTGTTCACTGTCACCTGTCCACTGTCCACTGTCCACCTGTTCACTGTCACCTGTCCACTGTCCACCTGTCACCTGTTCACTGTCCACTGTCACCTGTCCACTGTCACCTGTCCACTGTCCACCTGTCACCTGTCCACTGTCCACCTGTCCACCTGTCCACCTGCAGCTCCAACCAGCCCAGGACTTCAGGTCCACCTGTCCACC
>NW_013956079.1:4680-5402 GCF_001266775.1 Austrofundulus limnaeus
AGAACCGGTCAGGGTTAGTGAACAGAACCGGTCAGGGTTAGTGAACAGAACCGGTCAGGGTTAGTGAACAGAACCGGGAACAATCAGAGCCGGTTTGGACCCGTTAAACGTCCCGCCGACGTTCACACATCCTCTCAGAAAACATGGAATTAAACCCCAAACCCGAGACATTTCGGGCTCTCCTGGACCGGAACCGAACCGAACCCTCAAACTTAAAACACTCACCATGTTTGCGGTTCTGATGGTTCCGATTCTCGCCGGATTCACCAAACCAGACTATAAAAACTAGGCCCGCCGAATCAAGCCTGTTTATGCCACTGGACAGGAAGTGACGAAGCCGACAGTGTGTTGCTGAAGAAAAGCTCCGGCCTGAAACACAAACTGGAAAGTTTTTTTTGTCGGAACGTTTGTTTGTTGGATTATTACTTTGTTGTAAAAGTTCTGTTTGACAACATCTACTGCTGTGAACCTGTGGTTTTATTTATTTTTATTTATGTGGGGTGAGCTGTAGAGATGAGTCACATTTAGCTGTTACAGTTGACACTGTTGTTTTTTATTTATAACTTTATTAAAAAACAAACAGATGACACTGTTGTTTTTTAATTTATAACTTTATTAAAAAACAAACAGATGACACTGTTGTTTTTTTATTTATAACTTTATTAAAAAACAAACAGATGACACTGTTGTTTTTTTATTTATAACTTTATTAAAAAACAAAC
>NW_013956080.1:0-538 GCF_001266775.1 Austrofundulus limnaeus
ACACACACACACACACACACACACACACACACACACACACACACACATATTAAACATTGTTTCTCTATCTGTGTGGGGATTTCCATTGACTTCCATTAATTTTCTACTCATTTCTATAGCCTAACCCTGACCCTTTACCCTAAAACTACCCACTCAGTACCTTCCTGACCCTAAAACTACCCACTCAGTACCTTACTGACCCTAAAACTACCCACTCAGTACCTTCCTGACCCTAAAACTACCCCCTCAGTACCTTACTGACCCTAAAACTACCCACTCAGTACCTTCCTGACCCTAAAACTACCCCCTCAGTACCTTCCTGACCCTAAAACTACCCACTCAGTACCTTACTGACCCTAAAACTACCCCCTCAGTACCTTCCTGACCCTAAAACTACCCACTCAGTACCTTACTGACCCTAAAACTACCCACTCAGTACCTTCCTGACCCTAAAACAAGCCACTCAGTACCTACATGACCCTAAAACTACCCACTCAGTACCTTACTGACCCTAAAACTACCCACTCAGTACCTTCCT
>NW_013956080.1:1538-2386 GCF_001266775.1 Austrofundulus limnaeus
GGTGAGTTCTGTTCTGTTGTCTGATAGAACAGGTGAGTTCTGTTGGCTGATGGAACAGGTGAGTTCTGTTCTGTTGTCTGATAGAACAGGTGAGTTCTGTTGGCTGATGGAACAGGTGAGTTCTGTTCTGTTGTCTGATAGAACAGTTCTGTTCTGTTGGCTGATAGAACAGGTGAGTTCTGTTGTCTGATAGAACAGGTGAGTTCTGTTCTGTTGTCTGATAGAACAGGTGAGTTCTGTTCTGTTGTCTGATAGAACAGGTGAGTTCTGTTGGCTGATAGAACAGGTGAGTTCTGTTCTGTTGGCTGATAGAACAGGTGAGTTCTGTTGGCTGATAGAACAGATGAGTTCTGTTGTCTGATAGAACAGGTGAGTTCTGTTGGCTGATAGAACAGGTGAGTTCTGTTGTGTGATAGAACAGGTGAGTTTTGTTGTCTGATAGAACAGGTGAGTTTTGTTGTCAGATAGAACAGGTGAGTTCTGTTCTGTTGTCTGATAGAACAGGTGAGTTCTGTTCTGTTGTCTGATAGAACAGGTGAGTTCTGTTGTCTGATAGAACAGGTGAGTTCTGTTGTCTGATAGAACAGGTGAGTTCTGTTGGCTGATGGAACAGGTGAGTTCTGTTGTCTGATAGAACAGGTGAGTTTTGTTGTCAGATAGAACAGTTGAGTTCTGTTGGCTGATGGAACAGGTGAGTTCTGTTGTCAGATAGAACAGGTGAGTTTTGTTGTCAGATAGAACTGGTGAGTTCTGTTCTGTTGTCTGATAGAACAGGTGAGTTCTGTTGTCTGATAGAACAGGTGAGTTCTGTTGGCTGATGGAACAGGTGAGTTCTGTTCTGTTGTCTG
>NW_013956080.1:3386-4295 GCF_001266775.1 Austrofundulus limnaeus
AAGGAGTACCTGTGCTCTGATTGGTTGCTGTAAGGAGGAGTACCTGTGCTCTGATTGGTTGCTGTAAGAAGGAGTACCTGTGCTCTGATTGGTTGCTGTAAGGAGGAGTACCTGTGCTCTGGTTGGCTACTGTAAGGAGGAGTACCTGTGCTCAGATTGGCTACTGTAAGGAGGAGTGCCTGTGCTCTGATTGGCTACTGTGAAGAGGAGTACCTGTGCTCTGATTGGCTACTGTAAGGAGGAGTACCTGTGCTCTGATTGGCTACTGTGAGGAGGAGTATCTGTGCTCAGATTGGCTACTGTAAGGAAGAGCATCTGTGCTCTGATTGGCTACTGTGAGGAGGAGTATCTGTGCTCAGATTGGCTACTATGAGGAGGAGTACCTGTGCTCTGATTGGCTACTGTAAGGAAGAGCATCTGTGCTCTGATTGGCTACTGTAAGGAAGAGCATCTGTGCTCTGATTGGCTACTGTAAGGAGGAGTACCTGTGCTCAGGTTGGCTACTGTAAGGAGAAGTACCTGTGCTCTGATTGGCTACTGTAAGGAGGAGTATCTGTGCTCTGATTGGCTACTGTAAGGAGGAGTATCTGTGCTCTGATTCGCTACTGTAAGGAAGAGCATCTGTGCTCGGATTGGCTACTGTAAGGAGGAGTACCTGCGCTCTGATTGGCCACTGTAAAGAGGAGTAACTGTGCTCTGATTGGCCGCTGTAAGGAGGAGTATCTGTACTCTGATTGGCTACTGTGAGGAGGAGTATCTGTGCTCTGATTGGCTACTGTAAGGATGAGTAACTGTGCTCTGATTGGCTACTGTAAGGAGGAGTATCTGTGCTCTGATTGGCTACTGTAAGGAGGAGTATCTGTGCTCTGATTGGCTACTGTAAGGAGGAGTATCTGTGCTCTGATTGGC
>NW_013956081.1:0-1118 GCF_001266775.1 Austrofundulus limnaeus
AACAGGTGAAGGACAGGTGAGGGACAGATGAGGGATAGGTGAGGAACAGGTGAGGGATAGGTGAGGAACAGGTGAGGGATAGGTGAGGAACAGGTGAAGGACAGGTGAGGAACAGGTGAGGGATAGGTGAGGAACAGGTGAAGGACAGGTGAGGAACAGGTGAGGGATAGGTGAGGAACAGATGAGGGACAGGTGAAGGACAGGTGAGGAACAGATGAAGGACAGGTGAAGGACAGGTGAGGGACAGGTGAGGGACAGGTGAGGAACAGGTGAAGGACAGGTGAGGAACAGATGAAGGACAGGTGAAGGACAGGTGAGGGACAGATGAGGGAATGGTGAGGGACAGGTGAGGAACAGGTGAGGGACAGGTGAGGAACAGGTGAGGAACAGGTGAGGGACAGGTGAGGAACAGATGAGGAACAGGTGAGGAACAGGTGAGGGACAGGTGAGGAACAGGTGAGGGACAGGTGAGGAACAGATGAGGGACAGGTGAAGGACAGGTGAGGAACAGATGAAGGACAGGTGAAGGACAGGTGAGGGACAGGTGAGGAACAGATGAGGAACAGGTGAGGGACAGGTGAGGAACAGGTGAGGGACAGGTGAGGAACAGATGAGGGACAGGTGAAGGACAGGTGAGGAACAGATGAAGGACAGGTGAAGGACAGGTGAGGGACAGGTGAGGAACAGATGAGGAACAGGTGAGGGACAGGTGAGGAACAGGTGAGGGACAGGTGAGGAACAGATGAGGGACAGGTGAAGGACAGGTGAGGATCAGATGAAGGACAGGTGAAGGACAGGTGAGGGACAGATGAGGGACAGGTGAGGGACAGATGAGGAACAGGTGAGGGAGGTGAGGGACAGGTGAGGAACAGATGAGGGACAGGTGAAGGACAGGTGAGGAACAGATGAAGGACAGGTGAAGGACAGGTGAGGGACAGGTGAGGGACAGATGAGGGACAGGTGAGGGACAGATGAGGAACAGGTGAGGGAGGTGAGGGACAGGTGAGGAACAGATGAGGGACAGGTGAAGGACAGGTGAGGGACAGGTGAGGGACAGATGAGGGACAGGTGAGGGACAGATGAGGGACAGGTGAGGGACAGATGAGGAACAGGTGAGG
>NW_013956081.1:2118-2613 GCF_001266775.1 Austrofundulus limnaeus
GTTTTATAGTTTTAATAAAGTAAACAGTTTTATAGTTTTAATAATTTAAACAGTTTTATAGTTTTAATAATTTAAACAGTTTTATAGTTTTAATAATTTAAACAGTTTTATAGTTTTAATAAAATAAACAGTTTTATAGTTTTAATAAAGTAAACAGTTGTTTGTTGACAGTAAACAAAGCATTTAAAGTGTCTTCAGGTAACAGGTCTAGCAGCTCTGGTGGATTGACAAAGGTCTGTGACTCTGAGTCAGGGTCCAGGTCCAGGTCCAGGTCTGAGGTGTGGACTGAGGGTTGTCAGACAGGAGAGGATCCTCACAGGTCCTGATCAGGTCTCAGGGACTCTGTCAGACTTTCAGTCTTCAGATTCAAACCTTTAAAGTTTGACTTTTCAGAGACTCAAGTCAGTTTCTGAGGAGAGGAGAAGAATGTGACAAGTCCTGACAGGAGCTGCTCTGAACCACTTCCTGCAGGCAGCACACACACACACACACACA
>NW_013956081.1:3613-4289 GCF_001266775.1 Austrofundulus limnaeus
GGTCCTACAGGGACCACATCTCCTGATGGGTACTACAGGGACCTCGTCTCCTGATGGGTCCTACAGGGACCTCGTCTCCTGATGGGTCCTACAGCGACCACATCTCCTGATGGGTCCTACAGGGACCTCGTCTCCTGATGGGTCCTACAGGGACCTCGTCTCCTGATGGGTACTACAGGAGATGTGGTCCCTGAAGTACTGGTTCATGGTGGACCCATGTGTGTCCCTGTAGACCATCAGAAGAACCTTCTCTGTTTAAATGTAACAGAACCAATAGAGACATGATGGACTGTAGACCTGGTCCATGTGGGCCAGTTCTTCACTAGCAGCTGGACCTGAGGTCCAGAAAGACTGGGGGTCTACATTGATTGACAGCTCCATGGTTTTCTTCTTATCTGCATAATTATTAAACCTTTTTAAACTGTTTAAACTTTAAAAACTATTAAAACAGTTTTATAGTTTTAATAATGTAAACAGTTTTATAGTTTTAATAAAATAAACAGTTTTATAGTTTTAATAAAGTAAACAGTTTTATAGTTTTAATAAAGTAAACAGTTTTATAGTTTTAATAATTTAAACAGTTTTATAGTTTTAATAATTTAAACAGTTTTATAGTTTTAATAATTTAAACAGTTTTATAGTTTTAATAAAATAAACAGTTTTATAGTTTTAATAA
>NW_013956082.1:0-963 GCF_001266775.1 Austrofundulus limnaeus
TCAGGTGTGTCTCAGGTGTGTTTCCAGGTGTGTCTTCAGGTGTTTCTCAGGTGTGTCTCAGGTGTGTCTCAGGTGTGTTTCTCAGGTGTGTCTCAGGTGTGTTTCCAGGTGTGTCTTCAGGTGTTTCTGAGGTGTGTCTCAGTTGTGTCTCCAGGTGTGTCTCAGGTGTGTCTCCAAGTGTTTCTCAGGTGTGTCTCGGGTGTTTCTCAGGTGTGTCTCAGGTGTGTCTTCAAGTGTGTTTGCATGTGTCTCAGGTGTGTCTCCACGTGTGTCTCAGGTGTGTCTCAGTTGTATCTTCAGATGTTTCTCAGGTGTGTATCCAGGTGTGTCTCAGTTGTGTCTACTGGTGTGTCTCAGTTGTGTCTTCAGGTGTTTCTCAGGTGTGTCTCCAAGTGTTTCTCAGGTGTGTCTCAGGTATGTCTTCAGGTGTGTTTGCATGTGTCTCAGGTGTGTCTCAGGTGTTTCTCAGGTGTTTCTCAGGTGTGTCTCCAGGTGTGTCTCAGGTGTGTCTCAGGTGTTTCTCAGGTGTGTCTCAGGTGTGTCTCAGGTGTGTCTCCAGGTGTGTCTCAGGTGTGTCTCAGGTGTTTCTCAGGTGTGTCTCAGGTGTTTCTCAGGTGTGTCTTAGGTGTGTCTCCAGGTGTTTCTCAGGTGTGTCTCAGGTGTGTCTCAGGTGTGTCTCCAGGTGTGTCTCAGGTGTGTCTCAGGTGTTTCTCAGGTGTGTCTCAGGTGTTTCTCAGGTGTGTCTCAGGTGTGTCTCAGGTGTTTCTTAGGTGTGTCTTAGGTGTGTCTCCAGGTGTTTCTCAGGTGTGTCTCCAGGTGTGTCTCAGGTGTGTCTCCAGGTTTTTCTCAGGTGTGTCTCAGGTGTTTCTCAGGTGTGTCTCCAAGTGTGTCTCAGGTGTTTCTCAGGTGTGTCTCTGGTGTGTCTCAGGTGTTTCTCAGGTGTGTCTCAGGTGTTTCTCAGGT
>NW_013956082.1:1963-2821 GCF_001266775.1 Austrofundulus limnaeus
GACGAAGACTGTCAGCAGAGAATGTGACAGAAAAACCTGATGAAATACCACAAACACAACACATGATTTACAGCAGCATCAAATTAAAACAAAATGATTTTCTAAATAAAGATCTTTTCTTTTTCAGAATTAAAATGTTTTTATTTTTTATTCTTTTACTGAACATGAACCAATTTTACTGCCAATAATAAAAAGTTTAATGTACATAACAAAAGTCAAGGAAAGACTAAGCTAAGGCTTTAAAATTTTAGGCTGCTGTGTTTTCCAGGTGAGATTCACCTGAGTCCTGATTTAAAACAGATGTTTGGTTTTCTTCAGGCCACAGCGCTCCCTGCTGCTCGGAGTCACACAGTACATCTGTTTATTTCTTTTCTATTAACATTAACCTGATTCTTCTACATCCGTCTTTACTCGTTTCTCCTCTCCGGGGTCTCCGGTCGCTGCTGTCCCCAGAGGTCCCTGTGACAGGCGGAGACACCTGGAGAAAACCCACCTGTGCACAGGGAGAAACTCCACAGAGACCTCAGGCTGGGAGGCGAACCTCGGCAGCTCCAACCGCTGCGCCACCGTCCAGAACAAATTTAATGAACTGAAATAAAATAATAAAAACACAACAAATTCTCTGAAGATGAAGTTTATTCTTGTCAACAGGAAGTTTTATTTTCTGCTTTGTTTTGTTGTTTCTGAGTTTTTTGTACAAAACCTTTGAACCGTTCTTCAAACTGTCAGCTCTGTTTCACAGAAATAAAAAACTTCTGCAGCTAAAAAAACTTTTCATTTACTTTTGTTGTATTAAAAATCAAAAAGATTTATTGGAATCAATAGATTTTTGTTGAGAAATATTTTATTTTGTAATAC
>NW_013956082.1:3821-4288 GCF_001266775.1 Austrofundulus limnaeus
TCTCTCACATGTCTCTGTCCTCTGCTGTCTCTCACATGTCTCTGTCCTCTGCTGTCTCTCACATGTCTCTGTCCTCCTCCCCCACCCTCTGATTAATGTCTCACCCCTCCTTCATCCCTCCATCCTCTGTTTCATTAAACCTTGATCTTCTCTCTGTGCCGCCTCATTTTATCCTAATTCCTCCCCCCTGCTCCCCCCTGGGAAATAAAGCTCCATCAGCTGTGAGGAGGAGGAAGAGGAGTTTCCTCCTCCTCACAACCAGACAGTCATGAGACATCCACCTGGTTCACAGGTGAGTGCAGGGCGACGTGTTTGAGGTCCTCTTAGAGAAAAAAAATTACAGGAAAGTTGTTTTTATTGCAATGTAACAAGTTTCAGTCCTTCAAAATAAGAGCCTCAAGCACATATTGTTGAACAGGTTTCACTTCTTCTAGATTAAAAATGATTCTATTCAAAGCTGCAGCTTT
>NW_013956083.1:0-475 GCF_001266775.1 Austrofundulus limnaeus
CTAAGAGAGGACACATCTCAGAGAGGACACATCTCAGAGAGGACACATCTCACAGGGGACACATCTCACAGAGGACATCTCACAGAGGACACGTCACACAGAGGACACGTCTTAGAGAGGACATGATTCAGAGAGGACATCTAAGAGAGGACACATCTCAGAGAGGACACATCTCAGAGAGGACACATCTCACAGAAGACACGTCTCACAGGGGACACATCTTAGAGAGGATATGACTCAGAGAGGACATCTAAGAGAGGACACATCTCAGAGAGGACACATCTCACAGAGGACATATCCCACAGAGGACATATCCCACAGAGGACATGATTCAGAGGACACATCTCAGAGAGGACATGTCTCACAGAGGACACGTCTCAGAGGACACATCTCACAGAGGACATCTCAGAGAGGACACGTCTCACAGAGGACACATCTTAGATAGGACACATCTTAGAGAGGACATGACTCAGAG
>NW_013956083.1:1475-1730 GCF_001266775.1 Austrofundulus limnaeus
TTACTAGCGTGGTGTACCTAATAAAGTGGCCGGTGAGTGCATATATCACAGTAACTGTATATATCACAGTAACTGTATATATCACAGTAACTCTATATATATCACAGTAACTGTATATATCACAGTAACTGTATATATATCACAGTAACAAGATGGCGGCGGTGGCAGCAGATGTATGTAGCTGTGCAGTATCTCTGCAGGAAAATAAATCCCATTTGTCTTTACAGGCATCTGCAGGTGTGTTTTTGACCAAAT
>NW_013956083.1:2730-3057 GCF_001266775.1 Austrofundulus limnaeus
AATTCAGGTTAATTCCAGGTTTAATTCAGATTAATTCCAGATTTAATTCAGGTTAATTCCAGGTTTAATTCAGATTAATTCCAGGTTTAATTCAGGTTAATTCCAGATTTAATTCAGGTTAATTCCAGGTTTAATTCAGATTAATTCCAGGTTTAATTCAGATTAATTCCAGGTTTAATTCAGATTAATTCCAGGTTTGATTCAGATTAATTCCAGGTTTAATTCAGATTAATTCCAGGTTTGATTCAGATTAATTCCAGGTTTGATTCAGATTAATTCCAGGTTTGATTCAGATTAATTCCAGGTTTGATTCAGATTAATTCCAGG
>NW_013956083.1:4057-5287 GCF_001266775.1 Austrofundulus limnaeus
TGTGAGTCAGTGTGAGTCAGTGTGAGTCAGTGTGAGTCAGTGTGAGTCTCAGTCCTGTGTTGTGTTTGTATCAACCACAGCTGTAAATCAAACATGTTCAACATATCAGGTCCATGTGAAGTCTGCCGGGTCAGAACAGAACCCTGATCCTGTTTTCTGTTGGACACTTTGTTCTGTCGCCAGGTGTCAAAATCATGTGTGTCTGTGTGTGTCTGTGTGTGTCTGTGTCTGTGTGTGTGTGTGTGCGTCTGTGTGTGTCTCTCTGTGTGTGTGTGTGTGTGTCTGTGTGTGTCTGTGTGTGTCTCTCTGTGTGTCTGTGTGTGTCTGTGTGTGTCTCTGTGTGTGTGTGTGTGTCTGTGTGTGTCTCTCTGTGTGTGTGTGTCTGTGTGTGTTCTGCTGTACAACAGTCACTATTCTTTTCTCTTTTCCTGTTTTAATCAAACTTTTCTACAAAAACACAAACTTTATAAAATATGTAGTTTTATGATGGAAGCAGACAACTGAAATAATTTAATCTGTAATTCCAGGTTTAATTCAGATTAATTCCAGGTTTAATTCAGATTAATTCCAGGTTTAATTCAGATTAATTCAGATTAATTCCAGGTTTAATTCTGATTAATTCCAGGTAGTTTGCTGATAAATCTCCCTGGAAACTGGACTCTTGCAGGTTCTGCAGCGTTGACTSGGGCCGTCTTCACACAGACTGAAGAGGGTTTTTGGACCCGACCCGTTCACAGGTTCTGGTCCAGGTGGGTCTCAGCAGCAGAGAGCCGAGGCCTGGAGCAGCAGGACCGGTCGTACGGGCCGGGCCGGGCCGGGCCGAGCATCAGAACACCAGCTGCCTCCCTCCCCGGTCCTGGGATCTGAATGCGGCACATTGTTTCTTTTTGGACCCGGTCCAGAACCTTGGGTCTGTGTGAGACGGCCCGCGGCAGCTCACYGACGTCTCTGCAGGACCGGTTCTGTTTCTGTTCTGAGCTCGGTGCGGTCCGGAGTCCCGAGGCGYTCCACAGGACTCAGATCTGCAGCTTCCCGACCCGACCCAAGCCCGGTTCTGCTCCTGCCGGSGGGGGACGGAGCCCTGACGGACTCAACCATCCAGCTTTTATTTACCGTCCTGTTTGGATCAGAACCTCGGGTCAGAACCACAAACATTCAGTTTGAAATAAAGACAAATAAAATCTAACTAATTTAATTTGAGTAAAACAGAACCTGAAGTCGGATCAGAAC
>NW_013956084.1:0-1549 GCF_001266775.1 Austrofundulus limnaeus
TTGTTTCCACACCACCATGTTTGTTACAACAACACCACCATGTTTGTTACAACAACACCACCATGTTTGTTACCACACCACCACCATGTTTGTTACCACACCACCACCATGTTTGTTACAACACCACCATGTTTGTTACCACACCACCACCGTGTTTGTTACCACACCACCACCGTGTTTGTTACCACACCACCACCGTGTTTGTTACCACACCACCACCATGTTTGTTACAACAACACCACCATGTTTGTTACAACACCACCACCATGTTTGTTACCACACCACCACCATGTTTGTTACAACACCACCACCATGTTTGTTACAACACCACCACCATGTTTGTTACCACACCACCACCATGTTTGTTACAACACCACCACCATGTTTGCTACCACACCACCACCATGTTTGTTACAACAACACCACCGTGTTTGTTACCACACCACCACCGTGTTTGTTACCACACCACCACCGTGTTTGTTACACCACCGTGTTTGTTACAACACCACCATTTTTGTTACAACACCACCGTGTTTGTTACAACACCACCGTGTTTGTTACAACACCACCACCATGTTTGTTACACCACCACCACCATGTTTGTTACACCACCACCACTGTGTTTGTTACACCACTGTGTTTGTTACAACACCACCGTGTTTGTTAAAACACCACCACCATGTTTGTTACAACACCACCACCATGTTTGTTACAACACCACCACCATGTTTGTTACCACACCACCACTGTGTTTGTTACACCACTGTGTTTGTTACAACACCACCATTTTTGTTACAACACCACCATGTTTGTTACAACATCACCATGTTTGTTACAACACCACCGTGTTTGTTACAACATCACCGTGTTTTTTACAACACCACCATGTTTGTTACAACACCACCACCATGTTTGTTACCACACCACCACTGTGTTTGTTACACCACCACCACTGTGTTTGTTACACCACCGTGTTTGTTACAACACCACCGTGTTTGTTACAACACCACCGTGTTTGTTACAACACCACCATGTTTGTTACAACACCACCATGTTTGTTACAACACCACCACGTTTGTTACCACACCACCACCGTGTTTGTTACACCACTGTGTTTGTTACAACACCACCATTTTTGTTACCACACCACCACCATGTTTGTTACCACACCACCACCATGTTTGTTACAACACCACCACCATGTTTGTTACCACACCACCACTGTGTTTGTTACACCACCACCACTGTGTTTGTTACACCACCGTGTTTGTTACAACACCACCGTGTTTGTTACAACACCACCATGTTTGTTACCACACCACCACCATGTTTGTTACAACACCACCACCATGTTTGTTACCACACCACCACCGTGTGTTACAACACCACCATGTTTGTTACAACACCACCATGTTTGTTACAACACCACCACCATGTTTGTTACAACACCACCATGTTTGTTACAACACCACCATGTTTGTTACAACACCACCATGTTTGTTACAACACCACCATGTTTGTTACAACACCACCATGTTTGTTACAACAC
>NW_013956084.1:2549-3286 GCF_001266775.1 Austrofundulus limnaeus
GAGTCCAGATGAGTCCAGATGAGTCCAGATGAGTCCAGATGAGTTCAGATGAGTCCAGATGACAGACCAGTGGTCATTCTATACGTTGCAGGAGTTTCAGACACAGAAATGTTCATTCTTTAAACTGAACATCCTGGTGACTTTAAACCCCCAACACACATTCTGACAAAGACTGGTTCCCCCAAAGGTCTGGTCCCCCAGCACGAACAGAGTAAAACTGTCTAACAACTTTTGTTATTAGACACTAAGTTGTTTTATGTCTCTTCGGACACACCTGGCCAGAGTTTACTGTGTGTGCTATTAAGTGACCAGAAGACTGTGATCATTTATACACCTGGAAACAAAACAGTCACTGTTGAAAAGAATGGGCCAACACAGAAGAGCAACATCATCAGGTCCTGGTTTGCATGTGAACAACAGTTTTGATTTTCATGAAACCTGTTTGTCCACCATGTGACAACACTGCTTACTGAACCTCCTCAGACTGAAGACTAAATGTTTTTCAACAAAGATGAAAAGTGATTTCACAGAAAACAGTTTTTACTGATTCATACTCAGAACCACGTGGTCTGACCACAAGTTCTTTTTGGTGCTAAGAGAGGAAAGTCCAGCTTTTTAACTTGGATTAAAAAGATCAGCAGTATGTTATCTTTAAGGCCTGCGTCACACAACAGGATACTTGTGTTGAATTCTGGCCTGATTGTTCCCTTCCAACAACCTAGAGGTCATCCAGATCA
>NW_013956085.1:0-1617 GCF_001266775.1 Austrofundulus limnaeus
ATAAATCAAATCAAATCAAATCAATCGTAAACCCTGAAGATCAGAGTAGAAACCCTCACCTTGCACTTTGGACACAAACCCTAAGCTGTTCTTGAGGTTGGAGCAGATGTCCAGCAGACAGGAGTGAAACTTGGCATCACAGTCGTACTTGTTCAGGCCGCAGGTGTCGTAGCAAACGTCCAGCTGGTTGCAGCACTTTGTCATGGCTGGGATTCCCATGTCAAACTGCCAAGAGAGATACAATATTATTCCTATTTGCGAGATCCTGCAAAACTTTCTCAGGATCCTGAGAAACTTTAGCAGGATCCTGATACATTTTTGCAGGATCCTATGAAACTTGTTTAGGATCCTAAGAAACGTGCAGGATCCTGAGAAAGTTTTTGCAGGATCCCGAGAAACTTGTGCAGGATCCTGAGAAACCGTTGCAGAANTAGAAACTTTTGCAGAACCTTAAAGATCCTTAGAAGCTTTTGCAGAACCTTAAAGATCCTTAGAAACTTTTGCAGAACCTTAAAGATCCTTAGAAACTTTTGCAGGATCCTAAAGATCCTGAGAAACCTTTGCAGAACCTTAAAGATCCTTAGAAACTTTTGCAGGATCCTAAAGATCCTGAGAAACCTTTGCTGGACCCTAAAGACCCTTAGAAACTTTTGTAGGATCCTGAGAAAGTTTTACAGGATCATGAGAAACTTTTGCAAGATCTTGCAAAAGTAATTCAGGTTCATTTATTTATTTATTTTATTTTTCCACATGTCCCTTACGGGCTCCACACTAACAGACACTATGAAAACAGATGAAAAATTCACGTTCTGAGCTGTTGGTGCTGTAAAGAGGACACCTACAGCTGCATTCACCTGGAATCCCACCAGAGAGGAGCTGCAGCCGTTGGGCTCTGGAAGCTGGTAGCCGGGCCGAGGACTCGGAAGATCTCCTGAGAAGACAAACATGCTGCCTTTAGCTCTTCAAATAAAGTAAATCACCATAAATGTTACTCCGAGCGAAAGTGTAGCTCTGCTGTTGTTCTGAGACAGTTTCCTCCAGTGCTGATAAAATTACACATTCAAGTTTCAGTATCAGCAGCCTCCAGGACAAAACACATTGATTATTTTAAAGTGAGACTATAGGTTCACAGAAACAGAAGATTGTAGCTCACAGATATCCTTTAACACTGGAGTGTCAGACTCAGTTACACAACAGGGTCAACATTCAAAACAAGGGCCAATTTCTGTCATTTACTGGAAAAAAGTTTTCTTATTAAATTACATTTTATGTAGCATTCAGAGCATACCCTGACAAAGAAAGAAGATCAAATTTAGAAATACACATCATTAGCCTTTATTTCTTGCCTTACATTACTCACAACTTTTCCTTTACCATTCCTTAAAGACACATTAGATCACAATTTAGCAAATCCGTTACAAAAAAGAAAACCTTTACTAAAAATCTAATTATTTGACTTTAATAAAAAGAGAAGTAAAGTCGACTACTCACTGTTGAGAAAAAACTGCACTGAGTACATTAACAAAAATAGAAACAATAAAACTGTTTTCAATTCAATTGCATTTTTTTACTCATTTCATTAAAACAAAACAAATAATTTTATATACAATATACAAT
>NW_013956085.1:2617-3283 GCF_001266775.1 Austrofundulus limnaeus
CATTTACATATTTCTGCTTTTATTTCTAATAATGTCAGCTTCAGTCCTCCATACAGTTGATATATTTTAAAATGACATCTTCAAAATGATCTCCAGTAAAGTTTATGTGTCTTGTACAGGGATGCAGCTCAAACTCTAATAAAAATTCAGTGAAATGATCTGAATTCGAGTTGCAGCACCTGTCAATCTGTTACAGCAAAATGTTTGCAAACTCAGCTGTGCAGGAGTGAAAACTGTTCAACCAGCTGTGCAAACTCCTGCACGCTGCTGGCCTGAACGCCTGAGCGGCAGCAGCAGGTGGCTGACATGATGGAACCACTGCTCTCTGCAAGTCCTGCTCCCTGACTCATGAAGACCAGGTTCCGGTGGTTGCTCCACTTACTACACCGGGGACTCGGTCTCTCTCAGCTCAGATACATCCATCTGACGGCACAAGCTAAAAATGTTCTGGTGGGTACGGAGGAAATGGAAAAACCTTGATTTCCCTCAGGATGAGTCCAAGTCCTGGCCAGCCTTCACATACGTCATCAAAGACGTCACTGAACACCACAAGGCGGTCTCTGCTGGGCCTGCTTCTGTGCTACTTCTTTAACTCCTGAGCAGAACAGAGGGCCTAACACACACATTTATTATTA
Source organism: Austrofundulus limnaeus (assembly GCF_001266775.1). Lineage (NCBI taxonomy): Eukaryota > Metazoa > Chordata > Actinopteri > Cyprinodontiformes > Rivulidae > Austrofundulus > Austrofundulus limnaeus. The sequence continues at coordinate 3,253 of NW_013956085.1, forward strand.
TTAAATTATTATTGTGTGAACGCTTAAATTC
>NW_013956086.1:0-549 GCF_001266775.1 Austrofundulus limnaeus
TGTCTCCTACTGTCTCCTAAAGTCTCCTCCTGACTCCTCCTGTCTCCTACTGTCTCCTGACTCCTCCTGTCTCCTACTGTCTCCTACTGTCTCCTACTGTCTCCTCCTGACTCCTCCTGTCTACTCCTGTCTACTACTGTCTCCTCCTGTGTCCTCCTGTCTCCTACTGTCTCCTATAGTCTCCTCCTGTCTCCTCCTGTCTCCTACTGTCTCCTACTGTCTCCTCCTGTCTCCTACTGTCTCCTCCTGTCTCCTACTGTCTCCTCCTGACTCCTACTGTCTCCTCCTGTCTCCTACTGTCTCCTCCTGTCTCCTATAGTCTCCTCCTGACTCCTCCTGTCTCCTACTGTCTCCTCCTGTCTCCTACTGTCTCCTACTGTCTCCTCCTGTCTCCTACTGTCTCCTCCTGTCTCCTACTGTCTCCTCCTGTCTACTACTGTCTCCTCCTGTGTCCTCCTGTCTCCTCCTGTCTCCTCCTGTCTCCTCCTGTCTACTACTGTCTCCTCCTGTCTCCTCCTGTCTCCTACTGTCTCCCCCTGTCTCCTACTG
>NW_013956086.1:1549-1928 GCF_001266775.1 Austrofundulus limnaeus
CTGTCTCCTCCTGTCTCCTCCTGTCTCCTACTGTCTCCTCCTATCTACAGTCTACTGTCTCCAGTCTCCTACTGTCTCCTCCTGTCTCCTGTCTACTACTGTCTCCTCCTGTCTCCTGTCTTCCACTGGCTCCTACTGTCTCCTCCTGTCTCCTACTGTCTACTGTCTCCTCCTGTCTCCTACTGTCTCCTACTGTCTCCTGTCTCCGACTGTCTCCTACTGTCTACTGTCTACTACTGTCTACTGTCTCCTACTGTCTACTGTCTACTGTCTCCTACTGTCTCCTACAGTGTACTGTCTCCTACTGTCTACTGTCTCCTACTGTCTCCTACTGTCTACTGTCTCCTACTGTCTACTGTCTCCTACTGTCTCCTACTGT
>NW_013956086.1:3145-4014 GCF_001266775.1 Austrofundulus limnaeus
ACTGTCTACTGTCTACTGTCTCCTACTGTCTACTGTCTCCTACTGTCTACTGTCTCCTACTGTCTACTGTCTACTGTCTCCTACTGTCTACTGTCTCCTACTGTCTACTGTCTCCTACTGTCTACTGTCTACTGTCTCCTACTGTCTACTGTCTCCTCCTGTCTACTGTCTACTGTCTCCTCCTGTCTACTGTCTCCAACTGTCTACTGTCTACTGTCTCCTACTGTCTACTGTCTATTGTCTACTGTCTCCTACTGTCTCCTACTGTCTACTGTCTCCTACAGTCTACTGTCTCCTACTGTCTACTGTCAACTGTCTCCTACTGTCTACTGTCTCCTACTGTCTACTGTCTCCTACTGTCTACTGTCTACTGTCTCCTACTGTCTACTGTCTCCTACTGTCTACTGTCTCCTACTGTCTACTGTCTACTGTCTCCTACTGTCTACTGTCTCCTCCTTTCTACTGTCTCCTACTGTCTACTGTCTACTGTCTCCTACTGTCTCCTACTGTCTACTGTCTCCTACTGTCTACTGTCTCCTACTGTCTACTGTCTACTGTCTCCTACTGTCTACTGTCTCCTACTGTCTACTGTCTCCTGTCTCCTACTGTCTACTGTCTCCTACTGTCTACTGTCTACTGTCTCCTGTCTACTGTCTCCTCCTGTCTACTGTCTCCAACTGTCTACTGTCTACTGTCTCCTACTGTCTACTGTCTACTGTCTACTGTCTCCTACTGTCTACTGTCTCCTACTGTCTACTGTCTCCTACTGTCTACTGTCTACTGTCTCCTACTGTCTACTGTCTCCTACTGTCTACTGTCTACTGTCTCCTACTGTCTACTGTCTCCTACTGTCTACTGTCTACTGTCAA
>NW_013956086.1:5014-5499 GCF_001266775.1 Austrofundulus limnaeus
GTCTCCTACTGTCTCCTACTGTCTCCAACTGTCTACTGTCTACTGTCTACTGTCTCCTACTGTCTACTGTCTCCTACTGTCTACTGTCTCCTACTGTCTACTGTCTCCTACTGTCTCCTACTGTCTCCTACTGTCTCCAACTGTCTACTGTCTACTGTCTACTGTCTCCTACTGTCTACTGTCTCCTACTGTCTCCTACTGTCTCCAACTGTCTACTGTCTCCTACTGTCTACTGTCTCATACTGTCTACTGTCTCCTACTGTCTACTGTCTACTGTCTACTGTCTCCTACTGTCTACTGTCTCCTACTGTCTACTGTCTGCTTCTGTCTACTGTCTACTGTCTACTGTCTCCTACTGTCTACTGTCTCCTACTGTCTACTGTCTCCTACTGTCTACTGTCTCCTACTGTCTACTGTCTCCTACTGTCTCCTACTGTCTCCTACTGTCTCCTATTGTCTACTGTCTCCAACTGTCTAATGTCTAC
>NW_013956087.1:0-868 GCF_001266775.1 Austrofundulus limnaeus
GACCCTCTAAAAACCTTCAGGACTGGACTCTTCTGACCCTCTAAAAACCTTCAGGACTGGACTCTTCTGACCCTCTAAAAACCTTCAGGACTGGACTCTTCTGACCCTCTACAAACCTTCAGAACTGGACTCTTCTGACCCTCTAAAACCCTTCAGAACTGGACTCTTCTGACCCTATAAAACCCTTCAGAACTGGACTCTTCTGACCCTCTAAAACCTTCAGAACTGGACTCTTCTGACCATCTAAACCCTTCAGAACTGGACTCTTCTGACCCTATAAAACCCTTCAGAACTGGACTCTTCTGACCCTCTAAAACCTTCAGAACTGGACTCTTCTGACCATCTAAACCCTTCAGAACTGGACTCTTCTGACCCTCTAAAAACCTTCAGAACTGGACTCTTCTGACCCTCTAAAAACCTCCAGAACTGGACTCTTCTGACCCTCTAAAAACCTTCAGAACTGGACTCTTCTGACCCTCTAAAAACCTTCAGAACTGGACTCTTCTGACCCTCTAAAACCATCAGAACTGGATTCTTCTGACCCTCTAAAAACCTCCAGAACTGGACTCTTCTGACCCTCTAAAAACCTTCAGAACTGGACTATTCTGACCCTCTAAAAACCTGCAGAACTGGACTCTTCTGGCCCTCTAAAAACCTTTCAGAACTGGACTCTTCTGACCCTCTAAACCCTCCAGAACTGGACTCTTCTGACCCTCTAAACCCTCCAGAACTGGACTCCTCTGACCCTCTAAAACCTTCAGAACTGGACTCTTCTGACCCTCTAAACCCTCCAGAACTGGACTCTTCTGACCCTCTAAACCCTCCAGAACTGGACTCTTCTGACCCTCTAAAACCTTCAGAACTGGAC
>NW_013956087.1:1761-2424 GCF_001266775.1 Austrofundulus limnaeus
CCTCCAGGACTGGACTCTTCTGACCCTGTAAACCCTCCAGGACTGGACTCTTCTGACCTTCTAAAACCCTTCAGGACTGGACTCTTCTGACCCTCTAAACCCTTCAGGACTGGACTCTTCTGACCCTCTAAAACCTCCAGGACTGGACTCTTCTGACCCTCTAAACCCTTCAGGACTGGACTCTTCTGACCCTCTAAAACCTCCAGGACTGGACTCTTCTGACCCTCTAAAACCCTTCAGAACTGGACTCTTCTGACCCTCTAAACCCTCCAGAACTGGACTCTTCTGACCCTCTAAACCCTCCAGAACTGGACTCTTCTGACCCTCTAAAACCTTCAGAACTGGACTCTTCTGACCCTCTAAAACCTCCAGAACTGGACTCTTCTGACCCTCTAAACCCTCCAGAACTGGACTCTTCTGACCCTCTAAAACCTCCAGAACTGGACTCTTCTGACCCTCTAAAACCTCCAGAACTGGACTCTTCTGACCCTCTAAACCCTCCAGAACTGGACTCTTCTGACCCTTTAAAACCTTCAGAACTGGACTCTTCTGACCCTGTAAAGCCTCCAGGACTGGACTCTTCTGACCCTGTAAAGCCTCCAGGACTGGACTCTTCTGACCCTGTAAAGCCTCCAGGACTGGACTCTTCTGACCCTTTAAAAC
>NW_013956087.1:3424-4174 GCF_001266775.1 Austrofundulus limnaeus
GACTCTTCTGACCCTCTAAAAACCTTTCAGAACTGGACTCTTCTGACCCTCTAAAAACCTTTCAGAACTGGACTCTTCTGACCCTCTAAAAACCTTTCAGAACTGGACTCTTCTGACCCTCTAAAACCCTTCAGGACTGGACTCTTCTGACCCTCTAAAAACCTTCAGAACTGGACTCTTCTGACCCTCTAAAAACATTCAGAACTGGATTCTGGACTCACCTGGACTCTGAGTCCACTCAGAGTCCAGCAGAGACTCACCTGGACCCTGAGTCCACTCAGAGTCCAGCAGAGTCTCACCTGGACCCTGAGTCCACTCAGAGACTCACCTGGACTCTGAGTCCACTCAGAGTCCAGCAGAGACTCACCTGGACCCTTAGTCTTCTGACCCTCTAAAACCCTTCAGAACTGGATTCTTCTGACCCTCTAAAAACCTTCAGAACTGGACTCTTCTGACCCTCTAAAAACCTTCAGAACTGGACTCTTCTGACCCTCTAAAACCACCAGAACTGGATTCTTCTGACCCTCTAAAAACCTCCAGAACTGGACTCTTCTGACCCTCTAAAACCACCAGAACTGGATTCTTCTGACCCTCTAAAAACCTTCAGAACTGGACTCTTCTGACCCTCTAAAACCACCAGAACTGGATTCTTCTGACCCTCTAAAAACCTTCAGAACTGGACTCTTCTGACCCTCTAAAACCACCAGAACTGGATTCTTCTGACCCTCTAAAAACCTTCAGAACTGGACT
>NW_013956088.1:0-433 GCF_001266775.1 Austrofundulus limnaeus
TGTGTGTGTGTGTGTGTGTGTGTGTGTGTGTGTGTGTGTGTGTGAAGGAGGAAAAATGAGGGAAAGATGAGTTTGAAAGAAGTACAGGAATGTTTTCTGCTGCTGTTTGAACCCAGCAGGTCTGCAGAGGTCAAAATGAACCGTTGGTTCAGCAGGAACATGATCTGTCTTCAGATGCTCTCTCAGGTGAAGAAATGCAGGAACAAGTCTCACCTGGAGGAGGTGTGGACTCAGAGTGTGAGTGAGAGTCAAACACACGATGCTTGTTTCTGAACTCCAGCAGGATTTCTCCTTTTCTTCCCCTGAACGAGGCTGGAGGCCCTGCAGGGGACAGATGGCACAGGCAGGTGGGGGTCCCTCCTTCTGTAACTGAGACACACACACACACACACACACACACACACACACACACACACACACACACACACACACA
>NW_013956088.1:2739-3359 GCF_001266775.1 Austrofundulus limnaeus
ATTCCGATGTGATGGGTCACATATGTGCTGCACAAGCCTAAACACGTTATAAGTTGGTACACATTAGGGATACTTTATTCATAGGTTTTACATCTGTTCCAAGTCGTTAGCAACATGGTATGATCACATCCAAAAGAAGGTGCTAAGTGATGTACCTCAGCATGTACCAGCTTAGACAAAATTTGCAGATGTGGCATAAGTTGTCTAAAACTTCAAAGTATGACAGGGCCCAAAGTGTGGTTGATTATATAATTAAATTCTGAAGAAAAGGCATTTTGGTAATGTAAAAATTGTATTTGCTTGACAAACAGGCCTCAGTAGCTTGTGAAGAACCATCTAAATCCAAATGAGACTTGTCCCTGCTTCTCATTCTGGTTCCTAGTCTTGTTTCCCAATGAAGGAGTTCCTACTCACAACCATTTTACTGACTCCACCAAAATGTTTATGTACTGGTGCAGTATAACTTAACCAAATTAGAAAATATATTCCCATCGCTTTGCTCAGTACAGACTTTTGGTGCTTTGCCATTTTGAAAAAAATTACTGAATGCATTATGAACTAATATAGGCATAGATAAAGTAGTATAAATATTAGTCCCATTACTAATCACTAAATTGCAT
>NW_013956088.1:5682-6001 GCF_001266775.1 Austrofundulus limnaeus
AATTAATCATGATTAATTTTTTTGCCAATATTGCCCAACCCTAGTTAAGGTTTGCGCCTCTTCGTGATGTCTTCATGAAAATAATCCTTGCTCTGTGTTGGGGTCTGTGGCAGCATGACCCAGAGCACCTGCTCCTATGTTTGTTATGTTCTGTCTTCTTCTGAATGGGTGTTCTGAACAGTAATTTCATTGTGCTCTGTACAATGACAATAAAAGGCCTCTCTAATCTAATCTAATTGTTGCACTTGTTTTTAAAACTCAGTCCTCCTTATTCCTGAACTTTACATTCTGAGTAATACACAGGACCTGTGTGTGTGTG
>NW_013956088.1:8346-8766 GCF_001266775.1 Austrofundulus limnaeus
GTAATACACAGGACCTGTGTGTGTGTGCACTTCTGAATGCAACTTCCATTTGTTTGTACTTGGTACAAAACTCAGTCCTCCTTATTCCTGAACTTTACATTCTGAGTAATACACAGGACCTGTGTATCTGCGTATTTCTAAGGCAAATTTCAGACTTTTGCACTTGTATGTTCAAAACTGATCCCTCCAAATTCCTGGATCTTACTTGTTAAGTTTCCTACAGACTTGTGTGTCGTAATACGGCTGAATATCATTCTCATGAATTGATTTTAGAACATGAATAGATCACCAAAGATGAAACTTACCACTGGTGTGTTGCCCGACAAAGATGTGGATGCCTCTACATCAGCAGCCTGACACTGCATCTCTTTGGAGATCTGAAATGTAAAAACAATCATTGACTGTGAGTTTGTTCCTAAT
>NW_013956088.1:9766-10253 GCF_001266775.1 Austrofundulus limnaeus
TGCCTCAGTTATTCTAATAATACATGTTAGGTTGTACAGATTGTCTGAAAATTATACAGATGTTCCTCCATTTCACAGGTATATGGATGTATAGGGCAATCTCACTGATTTTTTTTTTCCTCAACTTCAAGTTTATTTTACATTTCACCCCCAGCAAGGTAGTAATACATGTTTTTTGTGTGTGTGCAAATTACAAAATTTTAAGGGTCATGATTAGGGATGCAAGTTATCGATTAATGAAATCTATAGTTGATTGATCTTATCTATCAATTTAATTGATAAGTGGACAGTTTCTTAAAAATATGCTTTTCTTGTGTCAAGAGGGTCGGTCTATCAATCACTTTAAGGGCAAATTTTTTAATAAGATGAATTTCAAAAAATAAGCACATCATTATATTTTAAGAAGCTATTTTCTCAGCTGAATTAAACAGTGACTGAATAAGAAAATTAAATTCTGGCTTTCCCACACATTAAACTTGTGTATATA
>NW_013956089.1:0-406 GCF_001266775.1 Austrofundulus limnaeus
GAACCAGGTCTGAGAGGACCAGGATCAGGTCTGAGAGAACCAGAACCAGGTCTGAGAGGACCAGAACCAAGTCTGAGAGGACCAGAACCAAGTCTGAGGGGACCAGAACCAGGTCTGAGGAGACCAGAACCAGGTCTGAGAGGACCAGGATCAGGCCTAAGAGGACCAGAACCAAGTCTGAGGACCAAAACCAGGTCTGAGGACCAAAACCAAGTCTGAGAGGACCAGAACCAGGTCTAAGTGGACCAGAACCAGGTCTGAGGGGACCAGAACCAGGTCTGAGAGGACCAGAACCAGGTCTGAGGACCAAAACCAAGTCTGAGAGGACCAGAACCAGGTCTAAGTGGACCAGAACCAGGTCTGAGGGGACCAGAACCAGGTCTGAGAGGACCAGAACCAGGTCTGA
>NW_013956089.1:1097-2591 GCF_001266775.1 Austrofundulus limnaeus
CAGTAACATACATTGATCTACAGTAACATACAGTAACATACAGTGATCTACAGTAACATACAGTGATCTACAGTAACATACATTGATCTACAGTAACATACAATGATCTACAGTGATCTACAGTGATTTACAGTAAAATACAGTGATCTACAGTAACATACAGTGATCTACAGTGATCTACAGTAACATACAGTAACATATAGTGATCTACAGTAACATACATTGATCTACAGTAACATACAGTAACATACAGTGATCTACAGTAACATACAGTGATCTACAGTAACATACATTGATCTACAGTAACATACAATGATCTACAGTGATCTACAGTGATTTACAGTAAAATACAGTGATCTACAGTAACATACAGTGATCTACAGTGATCTAGAGTGATCTACAGTAAAATACAGTGATCTACAGTAACATACAGTGATCTACAGTGATCTAGAGTGATCTATAGTAAAATACAGTGATCTACAGTAACATACAGTGATCTACAGTAACATACAATGATCTACAGTGCTCTACAGTAGCATACAGTGATCTACAGTAACATACAGTAACATACAGTGATCTACAGGAACATACAATGATCTACAGTGATCTACAAAGAACTACAGTAACATACAGTGATCTACAGTAACATACAGTGATCTACAGTAACATACAATGATCTACAGTGCTCTACAGTAACATACAGTAATCTACAGTAACATACCGTAACATACAGTGATCTACAGGAACATACAATGATCTACAGTGATCTACAAAGATCTACAGTAACATACAGTGACATACAGTGATCTACAGTAACATACAGTGATCTACAGTAACATACAATGATCTACAGTGATCTACAGTAACATACAGTGATCTACAGTAACATACAGTGATCTACAGTAACATACAATGAAGTACAGTGATCTACAGTAACATACAGTGATCTACAGTGATCTACAGTCACATACAGTGATCTACAGTAACATACAATGATCTACAGTGATCTACAGTAAAATACAGTGATCTACAGTAACATACAGTGATCTACAGTAACATACAATAATCTACAGTGACCTACAGTGATCTACAGAGATCTAAAGTAACATACAGTGATCTACAGTGATCTACAGTAACATACAGTGATCTACAGTAACATACAATGATCTACAGTGATCTACAGTAACATACAGTGATCTACAGTAACATACAATGATCTACAGTGATCTACAGTAACATACAGTGATCTACAGTAACATACAGTGATCTACAGTAACATACAGTGATCTACAGTGATCTACAGTAACATACAGTGATCTACAGTAGCATACAGTGATCTACAGTGACCTACAGTGATCTACAGTCTACTACAGTAACATACAGTGATCTACAGTGATCTACAGTAAAATATACTGATCTACATTGATCTACAGATAACTACAGTAACATACAGTGATCTACAGTAACATACAGTGATCTACAGTGATCTACAGT
>NW_013956089.1:3591-3969 GCF_001266775.1 Austrofundulus limnaeus
TACAGTGATCTACAGAGATCTACAGTAACATACAGTGATCTACAGTGATCTACAGTAGCATACAGTGATCTATAGTCAACTACAGTAACATTCAGTGATCTACAGTAATCTACAGTGATCTGCAGTTAACTACAGTAACATACAGCAATCTACAGTTAACTACAGTAACATACAGTGATTTACAGTGATCTACAGTAACATACAGTGATCCACAGTGATCTACAGTAACATACAGTGATCTACAGTAGCATACAGTGATCTACAGTAATATACAGTGACCTACAGTAACATACAGTGATCTACAGTAACATACAGTGATCTACAGTGACCTACAGTAACATACAGTGATCTACAGTAACATACAGTGATCTACAGTGA
>NW_013956090.1:0-866 GCF_001266775.1 Austrofundulus limnaeus
TTTTCAAGTGGAGTTGTTGGAAAAATGTTACACAAATTACACAACAATCAGAGATCCCACTTTAAAGGTTCTCTCCCACTGTCTGTGAGTCATAATTGTGTTCACCCTGTCTGTGCAGAACATATTTCTTCTTGTGATTCATTCCTTTAGCATTGAAATTGTGATATTTTTAATACTGATATGTTGTGTTCATTGAAAGGGATTAAAGAGCTGACAGAGATGTGTCGACGTCCAGAAAAGAAGTTGTGTTCATCTGCAACAAAAATCTGACCGAACCAGTGGAAGAACTGTCTTTTTTATCTTTTGAGAAAAGTACATTGTATACATGTAAAATATGTTGTTTTATTAGGATCTGATTTAAAACTACAAATATACAAAAATGTCTATAAGCTGAATTTTTTTGCATTTATTCATGTATAATACGATCATTGTTTCTTGAGTTTAAAAAGCATAAAAAATCTGATCATCAATAACCCGTGTGTAATTAGTCGGCCCATGTCTTCTTATGCAGCTCCGCTCAATTCAGTAGGTTTTTTTTCCTTATAGTGTTTTATTCTTGTCTGTTTTCATTTATATACCCATCAGGATGTAAAATATTTTTTGTTTTCCATTGAAAAGAAGAAATTTGAATCACAATAAACCAAAGTAAAATACAATTGTTGGTTAAAAAATTTCACCTGCCTTCAATTCTATTAAAATATCAGGACTTGATAAGAAAATGCTTTAGTCTGTACCTGGTTCAGAAATGATTCAGATCTAATCCTGAGTGTAGAAAACTACACAACAGAGTCCATCATGTCATTATTTGTTGGAAAAGTTGTGTGTAAAAGTCTTCATCTCCATCTTCTGTTGATGATCTGTAATCG
>NW_013956090.1:1801-2529 GCF_001266775.1 Austrofundulus limnaeus
TAGCACCTCTAATAAAATATTTACTGAGAAAAATGGTGACGTGTTCAATACTTACGTATTTTACTCGCTGTATTATATGAATTTTCATACTTTTCTTTAAAAGTTGTCTCAATATTCAGAGTTAAACAGTTTTCTCTGCGTGAATTCTCATGTGTGTGTTTAAATGTGTCTTATGGCTAAATCTGTGTTCACAAACGTCACATGCAAAAGGTTTCTGTCCTGTGTGGATTCTCATGTGTGTGTTCACGTCAGCTTTTCGACAGGATCTATATCCGCAGACGTCGCAGCAAAACTCTTTCTGTCCGGTGTGGATTCTCGTGTGTCTGTTTAAATTCGCCTTATCGCTAAACCTTCGCTCACAAACATGACAGGCGAACGGTTTCTGTCCCGTGTGGATTCTCATGTGTGTGTTCACATCAGCTTTTCGACAGGATCTATATCCGCAGACGTCGCAGCAAAACTCTTTCTGTCCGGTGTGGATTCTCGTGTGTCTGTTTAAATTTGCCTTATCGCTAAACCTTCGCTCACAAACATGACAGGCGAACGGTTTCTGTCCCGTGTGGATTCTCATGTGCGTCTTCAAGTTTGTTTTCCGGCTGAAGTTTTGCCCACAAACGTCACACCCAAATGGTTTCTGTCCCGTGTGGATTCTCATGTGTCGGTCCAAGTCCGTTTTTTGGCTGAAAATTTGCCCGCAGACAGTGCAAGGTCTCTGTCCTGTGTGGATT
>NW_013956090.1:3529-4213 GCF_001266775.1 Austrofundulus limnaeus
GATGTCTTGTGATCAAGTCCAGAATGTTCAGCATTTTAAAGTCTTCACTTTTGACTCCTGAGTGTCCTTTTTAAATGAAGGCACAGCAGATGGATCAAGAAGAGCATCAATAACAAGTTGATTTCCTTGTGACGAGACAGAAATGTACTTTGTTTTTGTAGCTACATTACTCAGTTTATGTGGAAACAAGTGTTTTTCACTCTTTCCACACTGTCACTGTCTGTTTGGTTTGTTTAGTTCTTTCATTAGCTTCTCTGAGTTTCTGTTATGTGTTTTCATTTTAGTTCAGGTACTTTTCCATTTTCCTTTTTCTTGTTTGTGTATCTAGTGCCTCTTTTCATTCCACCCTCAGTCGCCCACAGAGTCCTCACACCTGTCCCCAGTTAACAGTTGGTCCCACCCAGGCGTTATCTTTCTCCACCCTCCGTCTGTGTATTTAACTTAACCGTTCTCCTGTCACCACTTCCTCTTCTGGTCATTGTACTGATTACCCATATGTCTTGGTCCTCCTCATGTTTTCCAGTATTTGTAAAGTTTCACTGCCACATGTCTTTAGCTTGGTTTAATAAACTGTTTTTTTTTTGTTTGTTTTTTTTTCATTTTACCTGAGCTCCTTGTTTGCCTGCGTCTGGGTCCAACCACACCATCGACCGCTGAGACACACACACACACACACACACACAC
>NW_013956091.1:0-308 GCF_001266775.1 Austrofundulus limnaeus
GTAAGACCCCTGTCTGATCCTGAATTAGTGGGAGCTCTAACAGCTGTCTTAAAAGGCTCTGCACGGAGTTGGTGGAGTGTGGCTAAAAGCAAAATACACAACTGGCTTGAATTTAAGAACGCTTTTTGTGCTGCTTTTCTACCTCCAGACTACCTTTCAGAGGTAGAAGAGAAGTTAAGAGACATGGTCCAGTTACCAGAACAAAGTCTGAGAGACTTTGCCTTTGAGTATCAAGCACTGTGTTTAAGATGGAAGCCGGACATCAGTGAAGCAGAGCTTGTGAGGAGGATTTTAAACAACTGCAACCC
>NW_013956091.1:1446-1860 GCF_001266775.1 Austrofundulus limnaeus
GAAAATAGCAGGTTGTTTGCGGGGCACAGTCACATCCATGGATCAATTAATAAAGGTGGGATCCCAGGTTGAAAAAGACTGTGCTGGTGTTAAAATCTACTGGGGGAAAGTAGATCAGCACAAAGCCAAAGAGAAAGGCCCAGCAAGAGGACCACCTAAGGGAAATCCCAAAAGGTCAGCCAACCCTGTATCTGTTGTTCAGCGTGGCCCTGCATCCTCCCTCCTTCATGTACCCATAGAGGTGCGCGACAGGATGTATAATGCTGTACTGGACACAGCCTGCACATATTCCCTGATGAGAAATAGTCAGTGGAAAAGGATTGCTCGAGAAGGAGAGGTTTTGAAGCCATCTGACAATCAACAGTTTGCACTTGCCAATGGCAAAACCTATAGTGCTTTGGGGAAGGCCACAAT
>NW_013956091.1:2860-4408 GCF_001266775.1 Austrofundulus limnaeus
TAGCTACGCCTCTTTATCAGCTGCTCAAAAAAGATGCAAGGTGGGAGTGGTCAGTGAATTGTCAATGTGCTTTCATGATGCTGAAGAAAGCTTTGGTGGAATCACCCATACTGGGGCAGCCAGATTTCGAGGTACCATTCGAAATTCATACAGATGCCAGTGATGTTGGTCTGGGGGCTGTCCTGGTCCAACCAATCCCTGATGGAGAAAAGGTCATTGCTTTTGCTTCAAGATCATTGAAAGGAGCAGAGCACAACTACTCCACCTCGGAGAAGGAATGTTTGGCGGTTGTTTGGGCCGTGGAAAAGTGGAGACATTTTGTAGAGGGCACAAGGTTCACCGTTTACACTGATCATGCTGCTTTAACCTGGGCATTCAATTGCCCTAGAACCAGTTCTAGGTTAACGCGCTGGGTGTTGAGATTGCAAGACTTCAATTTTGATGTACGCTATAGAAAGGGAATGCACAATGTAGTGCCTGACGCTCTGTCCCGAGCGATGCCCACTGACTCAGCTGGACCAGCACATGTGGCCCTGAATTCTGCTAAAGCCATGTTAGGCTTACCCCTATCATTAGTAGAAATCAAGGAAGCTCAAGAAAAAGACTCAGACATCATGGATATGGTCCAAGGTCCGAGATACCAGAGACCTGATAGGATCCTGTTCGACAAAGTTCACGATCTCTGGTATAGGAAAACACCACTAAAAGATGGCATGAAATATCAGCTGGTCGTTCCCAAGTCTTTGGTTCCTCAGTTTCTCCAGTACTTCCATGATCGTCCATTGAGTGGACATCTGGGCAGGCTAAAGACACTTCTCCGACTGTTGGAGGTTGCATGGTGGCCGTCAGTCCGTAAGGATGTGTGGACTCATGTAAAGAACTGTGCAGTTTGTCAGAAGTACAAACCGGACAATCAAGCTCCAGCTGGTTTTCTGCAACCCACTCCTCTAACTGAACCCTGGGCAAAACTTGGGGTGGACTTGATGGGACCTTTTCCACGCAGCAAAAAAGGAAATGTTTTCCTTTTTGTCGTGATCGACTACTTCACAAAGTGGGTGGAAATGTTTCCAATAAGAGACAGCAAGACACAGAAACTCATCACTATCCTCCGGGAGGAGATATTCACTCGCTTTGGTGTTCCACAAAGCCTGGTGTCAGATCGGGGGCCCCAGTTTACCAGTCAAGAGATGTCCAGTTTTTGTTCTGCGTGGGGGGTGAAACACCATTTTACCACCAGCTATCATCCCCAATCTAACTTGACTGAACGGGCTAACAGAACTATCAAAACAATGATAGCCTCATTTGTTGGATAACATCACCATCTATGGGACCAACATATCTGCGAGTTCCGTTTTGCCATCAATGGTACTCAACATGAAACCACGGGGAAAGCCCCTGCAGAGCTAATGTTGGGACGTCAACTTCAAGGGCCATAGGAATGGATGATAGCCAAACCACCATCACCTCAGCAAACCGTATACAAATTGTTGGAGCGACACAAGGAGATGAAAGAAGAAGTCAAATGGAAAGTTGGGATAAGTCAAACCC
>NW_013956092.1:0-851 GCF_001266775.1 Austrofundulus limnaeus
TCTCTGAGTCATGTCCTCTCTAAGATGAGTCCTCTGTGAGACGTGTCCTCTCTGAGATGTGTCCTCTCTGAGTCATGTCCTCTCTAAGATGAGTCCTCTGTGAGACGTGTCCTCTCTGAGATGTGTCCTCTCTGAGTCATGTCCTCTCTAAGATGAGTCCTCTGTGAGACGTGTCCTCTCTGAGATGTGTCCTCTCTGAGTCATGTCCTCTCTAAGATGTGTCCTCTGTGAGATGTGTCCTCTCTGAGATGTGTCCTCTCTGAGTCATGTCCTCTCTAAGATGTGTCCTCTGTGGGATGTGTCCTCTCTGAGATGTCCTCTCTGAGATGTCCTCTCTTAGATGTCCTCTCTGAGTCATGTTCTCTCTGAGATGTGTCCTCTGTGAGATGTCCTCTGTGAGACGTGTCCTCTCTGAGACGTGTCCTCTGTGAGACGTGTCCTCTGTGAGATGTCCTCTGTGAGACGTGTCCTCTCTGAGACGTGTCCTCTGTGAGACGTGTCCTCTGTGAGACATGACCTCTGTGAGACGTGTCCTCTGTGAGATGTGTTCTCTCTGAGATGTGTCCTCTGTGAGATGTCCTCTCTGAGACGTGTCCTCTGTGAGACGTGTCCTCTGTGAGATGTCCTCTGTGAGAAGTGTCCTCTCTGAGACGTGTCCTCTGTGAGACGTGTCCTCTGTGAGACATGACCTCTTTGAGATGTATCCTCTGTGAGACGTGTCCTCTGTGAGATGTGTCCTCTGTGAGACATGTCCTCTGTGAGATGTGTCCTCTCTGAGTCATGTCCTCTCTGAGATGTGTCCTCTGTGAGACGTGTCCTCTGTGAGATGTCCTCTGTGAGACGTGTCCTCT
>NW_013956092.1:1851-2520 GCF_001266775.1 Austrofundulus limnaeus
ACTCATTGCTGGTTACTTGTTAGTGACTGCTCGTTCGTGGTCACTCATTGCTGGTTACTTGTTAGTGACTGCTCGTTCGTGGTCACTCATTGCTGGTTACTTGTTAGTGACTGCTCGTTAGGGGTCACTTTTTACTGGTTACTTGTTAGTGACTGCTCGTTAGGGGTCACTCATTGCTGGTTAGTTATTAGTGACTGCTCGTTAGGGGTCACTCGTTGCTGGTTACTTATTAGTGACTGCTCGTTAGGGTCACTCATTACTGGTTACTTTTTAGTGACTGCTCGTCAGGGCTCACTTTTTACTGGTTACTTGTTAGTGACTGCTCGTTAGGGGTCACTCATTGCTGGTTACTTATTAGTGACTGCTCGTTAGGGTCACTCATTACTGGTTACTTTTTAGTGACTGCTCGTCAGGGCTCACTTTTTACTGGTTACTTGTTAGTGACTGCTCGTTAGGGGTCACTCCTTACTGGTTACTTGTTAGTGACTGCTCGTTAGGGGTCACTCATTGCTGGTTATTTTTTAGTGACAGCTCGTTAGGGGTCACTTGTTACTGGTTGCTTGTTAGTGACAGCTCGTTAGGGGTCACTCCTTACTGGTTACTTGTTAGTGACTGCTCGTTAGGGGTCACTCATTGCTGGTTATTTTTTAGTGACTGCTCGTTAGGGGT
>NW_013956092.1:3520-4268 GCF_001266775.1 Austrofundulus limnaeus
CTGCTCGTTAGGGTCACTCATTGCTGGTTACTTGTTAGTGACTGCTCGTTCGCGGTCACTCATTGCTGGTTACTTGTTAGTGACAGCTCATTAGGGGTCACTCATTACTGGTTACTTGTTAGTGACAGCTCGTTAGGGGTCATTTGTTACTGGTTACTTGTTAGTGACTGCTCGTTAGGGGTCACTCATTACTGGTTACTAGTTAGTGGCTGCTCGTTAGGGTTCACTTGTTACTGCTTACTTGTTAGTGATGGCTCGTTAGGGTTCACTTGTTACTGGTTACTTGTTGGTGACTGCTCGTTAGGGGTCACTTGTTACTGGTTACTTGTTAGTGACTGCTCGTTAGGGGTCACTCATTACTGGTTGCTTGTTAGTGACTGCTCATTAGGGTTCACTCATTACTGGTTACTTGTTAGTGACTGCTTGTTAAGGGTCACTTATTACTGGTTACTTGTTAGTGACTGCTCGTTAGGGATCACTTGTTACTGGTTACTTGTTAGTGACAGCTCGTTAGGGGTCATTTGTTACTTGTTACTTGTTAGTGACTGCTCATTAGGGGTCACTCATTACTTGTTACTTGTTAGTGACTGCTCGTTAAGGGTCACTCGTTACTGGTTACTTGTTAGTGACTGCTCGTTAGGGTCACTCATTACTGGTTACTTGTTAGTGACTGCTCGTTAGGGTCACTCATTACTGGTTACTTGTTAGTGACTGCTCGTTAGGGTCACTCATTACTGGTTACTTGTTA
>NW_013956093.1:0-1612 GCF_001266775.1 Austrofundulus limnaeus
ACTCTGGATCATTCCTGTGACCCGTGGTGGCCCTTTGAACACAGACCTAAACTCAATGTAAGTCTATACAGCCTACAGCTCCATTTTTGTGCCTTAATTGTGCCACCTACGAAGATGCTATCCAAGCAAGCTTGGGCTCATTCTTTACGCATTAAAAAGACCTACACAACGGCACCAAGCTTGCCCAGATGCGACATTCCTACACGAATCACTGACCCCAAACGCACTCGCAATATAAAGTCAAAGGGGGCCTACAGCTCCATTTTTGTGCCTTAATTGTGCCACCTACGAAGATGCTATCCAAGCAAGCTTGGGCTCATTCTTTTCGCATTAAAAAGACCTACACAACGGCACCAAGCTTGCCCAGATGCGACATTCCTACACGAATCACTGACCCCAAACGCACTCGCAATATAAAGTCAAAGGGGGCCTACAGCTCCATTTTTGTGCCTTAATTTTGGCACCTGCGAAGATGCTATCCAAGCAAGCTTGGGCTCATTCTTTTCGCATTAAAAAGACCTACACAACGGCACCAAACTTGCCCAGATCCGACGTTCCTACACGAATCACTGAGCCCAAACGCAGTCGCAATGCAAATTCTATGGGGGCCTACAGCTCCATTTTTGTGGGTTAATTGTGGCACCTACGAAGATGCTATCCAAGCAAGCTTGGGCTCATTCTTTTCGCATTAAAAAGACCTACACAACGGCACCAAGCTTGCCCAGATGCGACGTTCCTACACGAATCACTGACCCCAAACGCACTCGCAATGCAAATTCTATGGGGGCGTACAGCTCAAATTTTTTAAAATTTAACGATGACCTTGACCTTTGACCTTGACATATGTCGTCCGGGGGATCACCCTGAGCACAATGATACCTCTGCTATGTCCGTAGGACGTTACTACGCGAAATGGCGGCAAAGGTCACGCAAATGTTCACGAGGGGGCCTTTTATGACCTTCACTTGCTTGCAAGTTAATTTAGGTACCTTAACTTTGTGCTAGGGCCACAAGATTTTTATAGTTTATACAGCCCAACTACATCTACCTGTCTCTATAACCTGATCACTCTGGATCATTCCTGTGACCCGTGGTGGCCCATTGAACACAGACCTAAACTCAATGTAAGTCTATGTAGCCTACAGCTCCAAATTTGCAAGTTAATTGTGCCACCTACGAAGATGCTATCCAAGAAAGCTTGAGCTCATTCTTTTTGCATTAAAAAGACCTACACAACGGCACCAAGCTTGCCCAGATCAGACGTTCCTACACGAATCACTGACCCCAAACGCACTCGCAATGCAAAGTCAATGGGGGTCTACAGCTCCATTTTGTGGGTTAATTGTGCCACCTACGAAGATGATATCCAAGCAAGCTTGGGCTCATTCTTTTCGCATTAAAAAGACCTACACAACGGCACCAAGCTTGCCCAGATCAGACGGTCCTACACGAATCACTGACCCCAAACGCACTCGCAATGCAAATTCTATGGGGGCGTACAGCTCTAATTTTTTTTAATTTAACGATGACCTTGACCTTTGACCTTGACATATGTCGTCCGGGGATCACCCTGAGCGCAATGATACCTCTGCCATGTCCGTAGGACGTTCCT
>NW_013956093.1:2612-3264 GCF_001266775.1 Austrofundulus limnaeus
GCACCAAGCTTGCCCAGATCAGACGTTCCTACACGGATCCCTGACCCCAAATGCACTCGCAATGCAAAGTCAATGGGGGCCTACAGCTCCATTTTTGTGGGTTAATTGTGCCACCTACGAAGATGATATCCAAGCAAGCTTGGGCTAATTCTTTTCGCATTAAAAAGACCTACGCAACGGCACCAAGCTTTCCCAGATCAGACGTTCCTACACGGATCCCTGACCCCAAATGCACTCGCAATGCAAAGTCAATGAGGGCCTACAGCTCCATTTTTGTGGGTTAATTGTGCCACCTACGAAGATGATATCCAAGCAAGCTTGGGCTAATTCTTTTCGCATTAAAAAGACCTACGCAACGGCACCAAGCTTGCCCAGATCAGACGTTCCTACAGGAATCACTGACCCCAAACGCACTCGCAATGCAAATTCTATGGGGGCATACAGCTCTAATTTTTTTAAATTTAACAATGACCTTGACCTTTGACCTTGACATATGTCGTCCGGGGGATCACCCTGAGCGCAATGATACATCTGCCATGTCTGTAGGACGTTTCTATGCGAAATGGCGGCAAAGGTCACGAGGGGGCCTTTTATGACCTTCACTTACTTGCAAGTTAATTTAGGTACCTTAACTTTGTGCTAGGGCCACAAG
>NW_013956094.1:0-643 GCF_001266775.1 Austrofundulus limnaeus
CCATCAGTACACACCTCCATCAGTACACACCTCCATCAGTACACACCTCCATCAGTACACACCTCCATCAGTACACACCTCCATCAGTACACACCTCCTTCAGTACACACCTCCTTCAGTACACACCTCCATCAGTACACACCTCCATCAGTACACACCTCCATCAGTACCTCCATCAGTACACACCTCCATCAGTACACACCTCCATCAGTACACACCTCCATCAGTACACATCTCCATCAGTACACACCTCCATCAGTACACACCTCCATCAGTACACACCTCCATCAGTACACACCTCCATCAGTACACATCTCCTTCAGTACACACCTCCGTCAGTACACACCTCCGTCAGTACACACCTCCGTCAGTACACACCTCCGTCAGTACACACCTCCGTCAGTACACACCACCGTCAGTACACACCACCATCAGTACACACCTCCGTCAGTACCACCATCAGTACACACCTCCTTCAGTACACACCTCCATCAGTACACACCTCCATCAGTACACACCACCATCAGTACACACCTCCATCAGTACACACCTCCATCAGTACACACCTCCATCAGTACACACCTCCATCAGTACACACCTCCATCAGTACACACCTCCATCAGTACACACCTCCATCAGTACA
>NW_013956094.1:1643-3262 GCF_001266775.1 Austrofundulus limnaeus
AACCTGGTCTGAACCAGGTCTGAACCAGGTCTGAACCTGGTCTGACCCTGGTCTGAACCTGGTCTGAACCAGGTCTGAACCAGGTCTGAACCTGGTCTGACCCTGGTCTGAACCTGGTCTGAACCAGGTCTGAACCAGGTCTGAACCTGGTCTGACCCTGGTCTGAACCTGGTCTGAACCAGGTCTGAACCAGGTCTGAGCCTGGTCTGACCCAGGTCTGAACCAGGTCTGAACCTGGTCTGACCCTGGTCTGACCCTGGTCTGACCCTGGTCTGAACCTGGTCTGAGCCTGGTCTGACCCAGGTCTGAACCAGGTCTGAACCTGGTCTGAGCCTGGTCTGACCCTGGTCTGAGCCTGGTCTGACCCTGGTCTGAACCTGGTCTGAACCAGGTCTGAACCAGGTCTGAACCTGGTCTGACCCTGGTCTGAACCAGGTCTGAACCAGGTCTGAACCAGGTCTGACCCTGGTCTGAACCTGGTCTGACCCTGGTCTGACCCTGGTCTGAACCAGGTCTGAACCAGGTCTGAACCAGGTCTGAACCTGGTCTGAACCTGGTCTGAACCAGGTCTGAGCCTGGTCTGAACCAGGTCTGAACCAGGTCTGAACCTGGTCTGAACCAGGTCTGAACCTGGTCTGACCCTGTCTGAACCTGGTCTGAACCTGGTCTGACCCTGATCTGACCCTGGTCTGAACCAGGTCTGAGCCTGGTCTGAACCTGGTCTGAACCAGGTCTGAGCCTGGTCTGAGCCTGGTCTGAGCCTGGTCTGAACCAGGTCTGAGCCTGGTCTGAGCCTGGTCTGACCCAGGTCTGAGCCTGGTCTGAGCCTGGTCTGACCCAGGTCTGAACCTCGTCTGAGCCTGGTCTGAACCAGGTCTGAACCAGGTCTGACCCAGGTCTGAACCAGGTCTGAGCCTGGTCTGAACCAGGTCTGAACTGGTCCATCAGGTCTGAACTGGTCCATCAGGTCTGAACTGGTACATCAGGTCTGAACTGGTCCATCAGGTCTGAACCAGGTCTGAACCAGGTCTGAACTGGTCCATCAGGTCTGAACTGGTCCATCAGGTCTGAACCAGGTCTGAGCCTGGTCTGAACCAGGTCTGAGCCTGGTCTGAACCAGGTCTGAACCAGGTCTGAACCAGGTCTGAACCTGGTCTGAACCTGGTCTGAACCAGGTCTGAACCAGGTCTGAACCTGGTCTGAACCTGGTCTGAACTGGTCCATCAGGTCTGAACTGGTCCATCAGGTCTGAACTGGTCCATCAGGTCTGAACCAGGTCTGAACTGGTCCATCAGGTCTGAACTGGTCCATCAGGTCTGAACTGGTCCATCAGGTCTGAACCAGGTCTGAACTGGTCCATCAGGTCTGAACTGGTCCATCAGGTCTGAACTGGTCCATCAGGTCTGAACCAGGTCTGAACTGGTCCATCAGGTCTGAACTGGTCCATCAGGTCTGAACTGGTCCATCAGGTCTGAACCAGGTCTGAACTGGTCCATCAGGTCTGAACTGGTCCATCAGGTCTGAACTGGTCCATCAGGTCTGAACCAGGTCTGAACCAGGTCCATCAGGTCTGAACTGGTCCATCAGGTCTGAACTGGTCCATCAGGTCTGAACCAGGT
>NW_013956095.1:0-408 GCF_001266775.1 Austrofundulus limnaeus
CAGAGATGTGTCCACACAGAGACATGTCCACAAAGAGACGTGTCCCCACAGACGTGTCAACACAGAGTTATGTAAACACAGAGACGGCCCACACAGAGATGTTTCCACACTGAGACATTTCCACATAGAGACGTGTCAACACAGAGACGTGTGCACACAGAGATGTGTCCACACAGAGACGTGTCCACACAGTGACATGTCCACACAGAGACGTGTCCACACAAGAACTTGTCCACACAGAGATGTGTCAACAGAAAGATGTGTCCACACAGATGTGTCCACACAGAGATGTGTCCACACAAAGACGTGTCCACACAGAGATGTGTCCACACAGATGTGTCCACACAGAGATGTGTCCACACAAAGACGTGTCCACACAGAGATGTGTCCACACAGATGTGTCTACAC
>NW_013956095.1:2382-3482 GCF_001266775.1 Austrofundulus limnaeus
GAGACATGTCCACACAGAGACGTGTCCACACAGAGACGTGTGCACACAGAGATGTGTCCACACAGAGACATGTCCACACAGACGTGTCCACAAAGAGATGTGTCCACACAGACGTGTCCACACAGATACATGTCCACACAGAGATGTGTCAACACAGAGACGTGTCCACACAGAGATGTGTCCACACAGATGTGTCCACACAGAGATGTGTCCACACAAAGACGTGTCCACACAGAGATGTGTCCACACAGATGTGTCCACACAGAGATGTGTCAACACAAAGACGTGTCCATCAGAGATGTGTCCACACAGATGTGTCCACACAGAGATGTGTCCACACAAAGACGTGTCCACACAGAGATGTGTCCACACAGATGTGTCCACACAGAGATGTGTCCACACAAAGACGTGTCCACACAGAGATGTATCCACACAGATGTGTCTACACAGAGATGTGTCCACACAGAGATGTGTCCACACAAAGACATGTCCACACAGATGTGTCCAGACAGAGATGTTTCCACACAGAGATGTGTCCACAAAGCAATGTGTCCACACAGAGATGTGTCCACACAGACATGTTTCCACACAGATGTGTCCCCACAGAAATGTGTCCACACAGAGACGTGTCTACACAGAGACATGTCCACATAGCGATGTGTCCACACAGATGTGTCCACACAGATGTGTCCACAAAGAGATGTGTCCCCACAGACATTTGTCCACACAGAGATGTGTCCACACAGAGATGTGTCAACACAGACACATGTGCACAAAGACACGTGTCCACACAGAGATGTGTCCACACAGAGACGCACCCAAAAATTGACGTGTCCACACAGAGACATGTCCACACAGAGACGTGTCCACCCAGAGATGTGTCCACACAGAGACATGTCTACACAGAGACGTGTCCACACAGAGACATGTCCACACAGAGACGTGTCCACCCAGAGATGTGTCCACACAGAGACATGTCTACACAGAGATGTGTCCCACACAGACGTGTCAAAACAGAGGCATGTCAACACAGAGACGGGTCCACACAGAGATGTTTCCACACTGAGACATGTCCACCCAGAGACGTGTCCACACAGAGA
>NW_013956095.1:4482-5236 GCF_001266775.1 Austrofundulus limnaeus
TGTTTCCACACAGAGATCTGTCCACAAAGCAATGTGTCCACACAGAGATGTGTCCACACAGAGATGTGTCCACACAGAGATGTGTCCACACAGCGATGTATCCACACAGATATGTCCACACAGAGATATGTTCACACAAAGACATGTCCACACAGATGTGTCCACACAGAGAATTTTCCACACAGAGATGTGTCCACAAAGCAATGTGTCCACACAGATGTGTCGACACAGAGATGTGTCCACACAGCGATGTATCCACACAGATATGTCCACACAGAGATATGTCCACACAGATGTGTCCACACAGAGAATTTTCCACACAGAGATGTGTCCACAAAGCAATGTGTCCACACAGAGATGTGTCCACACAGAGATGTGTCCAGACAGCAATGTGTCCACACAGATATGTCCACACAGAGATGTGTCCACACAGAGACGTGCCCACACAGAAATGTGTCCACACAAATGTGTCCACACAGCGATGTGTCCACACAGAGATGTGTCCACAAAGATGTGTCCACACAGCGATGTGTCCCCACAGAAATGTGTCCACACAGAGACATGTCCCCACAGCGATTTGTCCACACAGATGTGTCCACAAAGAGATGTGTGCCCACAGAAACGTGTCCACACAGATACTTGTCCACACAAAGATGTGTCCACACAGAGATGTTTCCACACAAAGACGTGTCCACATAGAGACGTGTCCACACAGATGTGTCCACACAGAGATGTGTCCACACAAAGACGTGTC
>NW_013956096.1:0-519 GCF_001266775.1 Austrofundulus limnaeus
GCTTGGTGTGATTCTCATAAATAATGTACAGAGATTTCAATAACACACTCATAAATACACACACACACACACACACACACACACACACACACACACACACATAACCAGGCACATTCCTCTGGCGTTCTCAAACGGTGACACCTGGCCGTACTTCGTTATGCTGACGCATGCTCTTTTCTTAAAACACAAAACAACTTCACACAGTCACCAGCTGACACATTAAAGAACATAAGGTGACACATACAGTGAATTAGTTCAGTAAAGACATTGAGAGACAGTTGTACTGCATTTATCATAAGGGCAACAATCTGCAATGTGTACGTCACATCACTTTTTGATGGCACTCACTTTCCAAGAAGAAAGCAAAACCCTAAACAATGTCTTAGAAATTACAAGAACACATTACTAAAAAAAAACCAACAACTATAAATTACCTAAAGAAATGGCAAAAAAATAGCATTTTTCCAAGTTGCACTTAAAAATTTGTTTATTAAAATCCAAAAGTAAAAGATTCTACAT
>NW_013956096.1:2226-3339 GCF_001266775.1 Austrofundulus limnaeus
TGTGTGTGTGTGTGTGTGTGTGTGTGTGTGTGTGTGTGTGTGTGTGTGTTATATAGGTCTGGTGACATCTTGCATCCAAAGCAGGTTTTGTGTGATTTAAGAGGTGCTGCAATGCTTCTACAGAACAGCCACAGAGACGGGCAGGAGTAAAAACACACATGTAAATTCACTTCCATGGAAATGAGAGTGAATAAATGTGCACAAATACAAACACGTACTCATGCAGACTTTGTTTTACACCAGCGAGCACACACACACCCTTGTACACACTGTTCAATCAAGGAGGCATGACTCAGTTGATGTGTGAGCTTTTAAGGCACTTTTCTTTGCCTCTCCTTGATTTTCTCTTCATCCAGTCTCCTGCCTTAGCCTGCCCACTTCTCCTACAATAACTCCCCTCTTAATTATTAATCTCTCTAATTGTTTATCAATCCTTCCATCTCTCTGGCACCTGGACAATTACTGCAATTAATAATGCTTACTCTGAAGTAATACGGTACTCTAAATCTTTTTTTTCTAGCATTAATGATAAGAAAGTGTTTGTTTTAAAGAGAAAGAACAAACCAATAAACAATCAGCAAACACAACAGGAAATGTAAATGAGGAAACTGTTATACAGACAAGGGCGTAAAAGAATATAAAACTGGAGGTATGAAAGTGTGGAAAGGCTTATAATTCATAGGAGGTAAAGGGAGAGGCAGTTTCACCTGAGCCACGGTGAAAAAAAAGAGAAAGTACTGCTTCACTGAAACTGACACTCCAACACGGATTCACTGAAAAGCAAAGTCACCTGCATGCTGCTGAGCTTGCAGCGTGTGTGAGTGTGCGTGTGCGTTAATGTGTGGATCTCAAATAACCTGTAACACAAGCTGTGTGCCCTCCATGTGCTTTGGACTGTTTTACACACACTCACAAACACGCAGATCAAATTTACTCTATCTTGCAAACGTGTGCTTTCCTGGACGCTCGCAACCAGTGAAAAAAACAAAAAAATAAAATAAAAAAAAACTGTGAACATATGAGAGCATGTTAGTGAGTAACCAGAACTGTTCTCATCTTCTCAGTAGGGAGGATCTCACTCAGACACACACACACACACACACACACACACAC
>NW_013956096.1:4339-4969 GCF_001266775.1 Austrofundulus limnaeus
ACACACACACACACACACACACACACACACACACACACACACACACAGGCCCCTCCCACCACTCACTCGTCCAACTTCATCAGGTATTCATTCAAAAAACATGCACAAGCCAGCTGGCCGTACGCCCAGAGACCGCTTACAAGCAGAGAAAGAGAAGACGAGAGGGGGCGGGAGGGTGTTACAGCGAGAAGGGCAGAGCGGGGGAGAGACTGTGGGGGGAGATAACGGGTGAGGGAGGGAGAGAGAGAGAGCAGGGGAGATTAGAGAGACAGAAACAGAAAGATTACATGAAAGAGTGGCACATGGAGGCTACAAACACGAATATGCTCCAGTGAGAGGCTGCAACTGGAAGGTTTTGGGGGGAGTTTTAAAGCAGGGAACTGTCACATCTGAGCAGCCGGAGTCACAAAGTTTTATTTTATTTTGTTCTTTAAAAAACTTCATTAACCATGATTCAGTATATTTGTCCTTACCGTATATAAGTTTACAGCATGAAGGTGTAGACTTGTCAGGGTGGCGTTCATCCCCTATATTAAAGGTTTACATTTACATAAACTCATATTATAGTAAACAACACACACACACACACACACACACACACACACACACACACACACACACACACACACA
>NW_013956097.1:0-1085 GCF_001266775.1 Austrofundulus limnaeus
GACCTGTGGTCTCTGATGGACCAGTGGTCTCTGATGGACGTGGTCTCTGTGATGGACCAGTGGTCTCTGATGGACCAGGTCTCTGATGGACCAGTGGTCTCTGATGGACCTCTGGTCTCTGATGGACCTGTGGTCTCTGATGGACCAGGTCTCTGATGGACCAGGTCTCTGATGGACCAGTGAACTGTGATGGACCAGTGGTCTCTGATGGACCAGGTCTCTGATGGACCAGTGGTCTCTGATGGACCTGTGGTCTCTGATGGACCTCTGGTCTCCAGGTTTGCATCGTTCCAATCAGCAGCTTGACCGGATCAGAAACTAAACAGATATAGAAACTGAACCAGAACCAGACCCAGACCCACGTCCCCTCCCCTGCAGAACTCTGCTCCTGTGTTGCTCTGTGAGACACAAACCCATGAGGGTGGTCCACTGGACCTTGGACCCCTCTGTGTGGCTCTTTGTTCTGGTGGTCCTGATGGTTCTGTGGTTCCTAAAGGGCTCCTCCACTGCTTCTGTTTGTTGGACTGAGGGGCGCCCAGCAGAAACGGCACATACAGACTTTTTATTTTCTTCTCATATAAACACTGGACCTGAGGTTCTGTTGGACCTGAGGAGGTTCTGCTGCGGCCCGGTGACGAGGCCACTTCAGGACTTTGTGTATTTGGACCTGAGGTTCTGTTGGACCTGAGGTTCTGTCTCACTTTGGATCCAAACATTTTTAAAGGTTGTTTTTGTTCTTGTGCTGATGTTGGACAACAACATGCTAACACACCTAGCTCAGCTGTAGCGCTGTGAAGTGACATCACTTCCTGCTCCTTCAGTTGGTCCCGCCCCTTTTCAGATCAGAACAACCTGCTGGTGTCTCAGTGGGAATGACTGAGTTGTGCCTTAAAGTTTCTGCACTTTGCACTTGTCCTCTGACCAGAGGAGATAAATAATAAACTGTTGTTTATAGATCTGTGGTCCAGCAAGACCCTAAAGGTCCACCTGCAGGAGATCAAGAACTGTTAAACCTTCAGACCACTGCCTGAAAACTCAGCTTTAATCTGCTTAACATCAGCAAAGTGTGGAGATATATATATATA
>NW_013956097.1:2085-2444 GCF_001266775.1 Austrofundulus limnaeus
TGAGTATAAACTTACTGTTTGAGTATAAACTTACTGTTTGAGTATAAACTTACTGTTTGAGTATAAACTTACTGTTTGAGTATAAATTTACTGTTTGAGTATAAACTTACTGTTTGAGTATAAACTTACTGTTTGAGCATTAATTTACTGTTTGAGCATTAATTTACTGTTTGAGTATAAATTTACTGTTTGAGCATTAATTTACTGTTTGAGTATAAACTTACTGTTTGAGTATAAACTTACTGTTTGAGTATAAACTTACTGTTTGAGTATAAATTTACTGTTTGAGTATAAATTTACTGTTTGAGTATAAATTTACTGTTTGAGTATAAATTTACTGTTTGAGTATAAATTTACTG
>NW_013956097.1:3444-4260 GCF_001266775.1 Austrofundulus limnaeus
GACAGAGGACACGTGAGAGTCCTGCAGAGACAGAGGACACGTGAGAGTCCTGCAGAGACAGAGGACACGTGAGAGTCCTGCAGAGACAGAGGACACGTGAGAGTCCTGCAGAGACAGAGGACACGTCCCGAGTCCTGCAGAGACAGAGGACACGTCCCGAGTCCTGCAGAGACAGAGGACACGTGAGAGTCCTGCAGAGACAGAGGACACGTGAGAGTCCTGCAGAGACAGAGGACACGTCCCGAGTCCTGCAGAGACAGAGGACACGTCCCGAGTCCTGCAGAGACAGAGGACACGTCCCGAGTCCTGCAGAGACAGAGGACATGATGGAGTTCCAGTATGGTTCTTGCAGAGATCCTGTAGGGTTCTGACAGAGGCCCTGTAGAGTTCTTGCAGAGGTCCT
Organism: Austrofundulus limnaeus; assembly: GCF_001266775.1. NCBI lineage: Eukaryota > Metazoa > Chordata > Actinopteri > Cyprinodontiformes > Rivulidae > Austrofundulus > Austrofundulus limnaeus. Next base: position 3,848 of record NW_013956097.1, read on the forward strand.
GTGGGGTTCTTGCAGAGATCCAGTAGGGTTCTGACAGAGGTCCTGTAGGGTTCTTGCAGATGTCCTGCAGGGTTCTGACAGATGTCCTGCAGGGTTCTGACAGAGGTCCTGTAGGGTTCTTGCAGAGGTCCTGTGGGGTTCTTGCAGATGTCCTGCAGGGTTCTGACAGAGGTCTTGTAGGGTTCTTGCAGAGGTCCTGTAGAGTTCTTGCAGAGATCCTGTAGGGTTCTTGCAGATGTCCTGCAGGGTTCTGACAGAGGTCTTGTAGGGTTCTTGCAGAGGTCCTGTGGGTTTCTTGCAGAGATCCTGTAGGGTTCTTGCAGAGATCCTGTAGGGTTCTTGCAGAGATCCTGTAGGGTTCTTGCAGAGATCCTGTAGGGTTCTTGCAGAGATCCTGTAGGGTTCTTGCAGAG
>NW_013956098.1:0-367 GCF_001266775.1 Austrofundulus limnaeus
CAAATACTAATACACTGATACACAGCTACTAATACACAAATATTAATACTCAGATACTAATACACTGATACACAGCTACTAATACACAAATATTAATACTCAGATACTAATACACTGATACACAGCTACTAATACACAAATATTAATACCAGATACTAATACATAAACAAAGACAAGAGCCTGAATCTGACTGACGAGGTCACCACCAGATCAGAGTACGTGCTAATACACAAATACTAGTATACAAATACTAATACACTGATACACAGATACTAATACAAAAATAAAAATACTCAGATACTAATACACTGATACACAGATACTAATACACAAATACTAATACACTGATACACAGATACTAATACGC
>NW_013956098.1:3981-4340 GCF_001266775.1 Austrofundulus limnaeus
TGTGTGTGTGTGTGTGTGTGTGTGTGTGTGTGTGTGTGTGTGTGTGTGTGTTATCGGGGCTAAAAGGAGGTTCCCACTAAAACAAAAAGGGTCTCATTGATTGTGGTCGTTTTTCTTTCTCTTTTCTTTTCCTGGTTCTCGAGCGTCGAGCCAGAACAGCCGGTCGCCCCGGCAACTAGACAAGCTGGAGAGGAAGGAGAAGTGCCCGTCTGCTGGTCTGGTCTGGTCTGGTCTGGGTCTGGGTCCTGGTCCCTGTTTGTCCTGCTGTCTCTCATTTTACCACAGATACAGGTTACAGAGCGGCGGTTTAATCGCTCCATAAACATCATTCTGTGAAAAACTGCAGCAGAGATGAGACG
>NW_013956098.1:4729-5298 GCF_001266775.1 Austrofundulus limnaeus
ACACTTCCACTAAGTTTGATATTTAGCATAGTAGCACACTTCCACTAAGTTTGATATTTAGCATAGTAGCACACTTCCACTAAGTTTGATATTTAGCATAGTAGCACACTTCCACTGTTTGATATTTAGCATAGTAGCACACTTCCTCTATTGAATTTATTAATTAGCATAGATGCTTGCTAACTTTGTTACTTAGCATGGTAGCACACTTCCTCTGCTAACTTTGCCATTCAGCATAGTAGCATACTTCCTCTATAGACTTTAATTAGCATAGTAGCACACTTCCTCTATTGAATTTATTAATTAGCATAGTAGCAGATGCTTGCTAACTTTGTTATTTAGCATGGTAGCACACTTCCTCTGCTAACTTTGCCATTCAGCACAGTAGCATACTTCCTCTATAGACTTTAATTAGCATAGTAGCACACGTTTTCTGCTAACTTGATATTTAGCATAGTAGCACACTTCCACTAACTTTGATATTTAGCATAGTAACACACTTCCACTGTTTGATATTTAGCATAGTAGCACACTTCCTCTATTGAATTTGTTAATTAGCATAGTAGCAC
>NW_013956098.1:6298-7262 GCF_001266775.1 Austrofundulus limnaeus
ATTGAATTTGTTAATTAGCATAGTAGCACATGTCTGCTAACTTTGCTTATTAGCATAGTAGCTCACTTCCTTTGCTAACCTTGTTATTTAGCATGTTAGCACAACTTTACTGCTAACCTTATTATTTAGCATAGTAGCACATGTCTGCTAACTTTGCTTATTAGCATAGTAGCTCACTTCCTTTGCTAGTCAGCATAGTAGAAGTGTTTATATTTTTGTACATGTTGTCCATGTTTGTCTGATTTTTAACACTCCTGTTGCCTCATAGTCACCTTGGAAAGCTTGCGGGTCGTTTTAAATTTCAGTATCAGTCATATGATCCTGTGATAATCATCATTTTTTACTTAGTGTTTTCCCTTCGTCATTATCTTTTAGTCTCTGCTTGTTTTTTTTAACTCAAGCACACAAATAGCGTCCTGTTTCTCAGCGCTGACTGGGCTCCGGTACCCAGCTGCTCGTAGAGACGATATTAACTAAGACAGATTACCGGAGAGAGGCAGAAAGGGAGGGAGAGATGCAGAGACACGAACAGAAAGAGAAAAATATGACGACAAATGCAGAGCAGGAACAGAGGAAGACAGCACTCAAAAAAAAAAAAGAAGAAGAAACCAGATAATGTATAAAAATAGATGAAGAGGAGCAGAGTGTCGAACGCAGACAGACAATAACAAAATAAAGTTTCCTCCGTGATCGATGGCTGACTCGGTTCAACACAACCAGCATTTTCTAAGCGGTTCCATCTCTCCCTCTCGACCCGCCGTCCTCGTGTGACTCAAACAGCAAACGTGTCATCAATTTCCACCATCGCAACCGTGAGAGACACCAGGAGGAGGAGGCAGGAAGGAGTCATTAATTACCAGGAAGTGCTGGCTAGGCAGCGGCGCACCTGTACGCCAGCTTCACTCCAGCTGAAACACACACACACACACACACACACACACACACACACACACACACACACACA
>NW_013956099.1:0-595 GCF_001266775.1 Austrofundulus limnaeus
CAGCTTCACTGAACTGATGGCTACAAGACAATACATCGATTGGTGAAAGGATCAAACCAAATATTTCTATGTGAGATATTGTCGAAAGCTTACAAACAATCAATATTCTGTCAGCTGTATGGTTCTTAGAAAGAACTCAGTTAGAAGAAACAGTTTAACTCTGACAGGACTGATAAACTGAATAGTCTGAATGCAACCAAAACCAACATTTGGATGTAGAGTCAGCCTGATTAAAGATGAAAGATACAGCCAACTTACCTTCAAAAATGTGTATTACACTATAAGTTATTTGTACAGCTATATACTTCAAATTAGATGATGTATATTAGCTGAAATGGATCCCTGAAACATTTACTGAGCAGTTTAACTTGTTTAAATCTACTATTTGAATTATTCTGTCTGTTAGTTTTTAATGATCCATTCAGGAAATAATGAATATAACAATTAGTGCCAACACAACTCAAGAAAGCTGGCAAAGCAAAGTTTGATTGTTCTATTTTTGTAATAAATTTCCAAAAGATCAATCTGGTTTCTTCGAGTATTTATTGTTTATGAAAATGATTCCCTGTAATCCTTTGATCACACACTTTGATGT
>NW_013956099.1:1391-1774 GCF_001266775.1 Austrofundulus limnaeus
GCATTTAGACACCTAGTGGTCAGGAAGTAGAACTACTGCTAATTTACAACTGTGAACAAAACAGGACTGAATGTAAAACAAATACTAACTAAAAACTAAATCTATCAGCATTGTAGCTAATTAATAAGTAATTACTTAATAAGTATTATTTGATGACTCCAACACTGAAGTTTAGTGAAGGAGCTTTAATAGAGATGGTTTTTCTTTCAACTGATCTTTTGTGCAAGGGTTGCTACAGCAAGCAAAAGCTCACAAAAGATTTGTCAGTTGTGTTATGCCAGATGCCTTTTAGCACAACCTGGACTCAAACCTGAAGCCTCAGGATTAGGAGACGGCAGCACTGACTCTGAGCCACCACAGCCCTCAGGAGTGCAGATCAGTAC
>NW_013956099.1:2774-3225 GCF_001266775.1 Austrofundulus limnaeus
TAGTAAAGCAGTGCAGTAATGGAGGAAAAGCTCCCAGTCTGTATGCTCAAGCTTCAACTTCTTGCTTCCCATATAAAGTCTATTTACTTGATAAAGGTCTACTAGTCACACTAGTCAACTAGTAGGAATGATTTGTGTTGACTTGTTAGCATGCAGTGTTTTTTGATGCTTACCAATTTTTAAAACAGTTATTGATTAGTTTGGTTCATTAATGCTGTAAAAACCCAACAAGCTGGGCAACATGGCTTACTAGTATGTCTCTCCAAGTGTCTCTATGTACACTGAACAAAATATAAACTCAGCACTTTTGTTTTTGCTCCTATTTTTCATGAGCTGAACTCAAAGATCTAAAATATTTTCTATGAACACAATAGACCTTCCTTAAAATGTTCATAAATTTGTGTAAATCTGTTAGGGGGCACTTCTCCTTTGCAAAGATAATCCATCCCAC
>NW_013956099.1:4225-5055 GCF_001266775.1 Austrofundulus limnaeus
CACCAATGGTTGCCCAATTTTGTGGCAGTTTCAAACATCAAGCATCAGTACTGTTAGCCTCTGCAACTCAAGCAGATAAATTAACATCCCCCTTAAATATTGCAAGACATTCTGGAGACTCCTTTGCAAATGCTGTTTAGATGCTTTGGTCCAAAATAACACCCTCCATTATTGTTGGATTTAAAAGCAGACAACTGTTTTATGTTTCAGACAAGCTTGTAATGTGAGTAACAGATTGAGTTTTACAGGCTACACAGATAAACAACTGTCATCAGCATATATAGAAATATACATATATTTTGATTTCAAATGCCTCAGCTGTCCCCCATAACCTGACTTTAGAACAAGCAGCAGATAATAATAGATGGATGAAGACTGTTCTATATGAAAGACAAAAACAAAAAAAATCTTCTTACTCTAAATCCAGCTGTGTGTGGAAGTTGAAGACCTCCCTCTCTGGTTGGTGTAGACTCCATGGCACATGCCTGCAAGTTTCACATTATTGTTCAACTGATGAAAAAGCTTGCCATGTAAAACTACAACTGTATAGTAGTCATACGTAGTGAGGGTGTTGATGCCACAGGCCTTCATCTTCATCAGCCGGTCTCTCCAGTAGGCCCTGGGTACCCGGAAATAGTGAATGGACCCCCCAAGGATATGAAAGGCTTCTCCCTCTAGGGTGAACTGGGATGTGTTGGCACTTAGGCCCACCTTTCTGCTCATCCTCCACCTCTTATTTGGCGTGCTGGAAGAGAAGTAGTGGTCTGCTCTTTATCACAATCTCATTAAGTGACACACAAGCCTTTTGTGCTGCAACTGAACACATGACA
>NW_013956100.1:0-1282 GCF_001266775.1 Austrofundulus limnaeus
CATTTGTTTAACCTCAAAAGTACAGTTTTTAAATGAAATGTTGCTGAAACAGCAAGTTTCTCAGTAGATCTCAAAAAATGCAGCCTAGGTGGAGTAGTCGAACACAGATCCACTAATCCTTCAACAAAGAGCATCTTTCGAAAACAAGCTAATAAAATAAAATTTAAAAATCTGTATTGATCGATACAAGTGTGTATTGAACCCAAAGCATTGTACTGAATGGTTCGATACGGGTACATGTATTGTTGTACCCCTAATAACAACTGATTGATGTTTGGAGTCAACTCAGTGATTGTTGGCTGTCACAACTAATCGACATTAGCTAACACAAAAATGGCTATAATGTGGCTGATTCTACAGACAATGAGTTAAAATATATCACGGTAGTGGTTGAGAGTCATCCCTTACACATAGTATTTTGAGAATACAGAATAAGCAACATCTTTGTTTAAAACGTTGGCATGCATCTCAAATGTTCAGACATTTATTTTACCAACAAATTGTAAAACTTGAATAAGATAAGACTCAGTGTTCCTGTAAATCCTGTTTTGTTTCAAATAAACTACCTGCAGTTGGTGTTTCTACTGTTGGCATTGCTTCGCCATTTGTGATATCCATGAAGAAGTCAGCAGGGTTGTTGAAAGCTTCGATCTGATATCCTGTCCAAAAACAAACACACATTCACCTTCAACGTACTAATAAGAGCTTTGTGTAAAAGAAAGAGTAAGAATAATCTGGATCTAGACATATTTAACTGAGCTAAAGCATGAGATATAATGGAATGATACAAATTATTATCAGAAAAAATAAGCACCACTTTTCCATCCATCATGTCCAATTGTGTTTAAGTTGTTCTTTCACGGGACACAAAGTTCATACCAAGGCCTGTGAAGTAGTCCAGAGCACGCTCTGCTGCTCCTGCATACACTATCTCTCCCTTGTGCATCAGAGTCAGGTGGTCAAACTGTCTGAAGATGGAGTAGCGTGGTTGGTGAATGGAGAAGATCACCGTCTTTCCTCTTCTGGACAGCCTGGACACAGGTTTGAATGTTTCCATTAGGTTACATTTAAAAACACTGGTCTTGCAGATCACTTTTTACCCATGAGCCTCAGCTGGATTAACTGTATGATGTGCTCAAGGGTCTCATTTGTATTTTAATTAAGTAAAGTATGTAAGTAAACTTTATTTCTCTAGCACCTTTCACAGACACAAACATCACAAAGTACTTAACAGAGAGAAAAAAAAACTAAAAACAATAAAAAAGATCACAGATATAAAAAC
>NW_013956100.1:2282-3256 GCF_001266775.1 Austrofundulus limnaeus
TCTCTCTCTCTCTCTCTCTCTCTCTCTCTCTCTCTCTCTCTCGCTCGAATTTATTTTTGAAACACTTTCCCCCTTCAGAGCTATCATAACTGCCTACTTTCTTCCTCACACTGCCTGAACAGCACCATTGTTACACCATTCTGTTGTGCAATCCAGAGGGGGGGATGGGGTCAAATGCTCTGCACCTCTGAGCGGAGAGAGAAGAACTGACATGTACGCACGAAGAAGAGCTGAGTCTAACAAATAACAAGTGCGACACAGTTTGACACGTTTCATTCTTGTCAAGGAGTAAAGAAGCAATTCATAACCGATACAAACTGCAGTGGGAAAAGTGGAGCTTGTCAATAAATGAGACAGAGCAGCATGAGGGTCAGACAGGCTGATCTGTAAGGAGGAAAGAAATGTTCACAAATCTATTTTCATTTGTAATTTATTCTGCTGCCCCTGTTCAGAGGGATCCAGCTGGTGGTTACTGTGCAACAACACAACTAAATTACCGTGACTATAATGATGTTATGTCTCTGTCAAAGGTTTGTAACAAACATCAGCAGTCCAGGTTCACAATATTTAAACAGGTTTACAGATGTGAATTTTGTTGCACATATCGTATATTATGTAGATATTTCATTAGTTTTCTTGGTTTGGTTGTGTTATATGTGTGTTGTACCGTAGTCTTTATAACTGATAAACATTTGGAGTCAACCCTATTTAAGATGGCTGCCACAGCTATCTGACCTTAAAAAAACACACAAATAAGGACTTTAACTCAGTCAGCTTCCCAGACATTGACTTGAAATTTGATGGTAGTAGCTGAGACTGATCCACAACAAATATTTTGGGTGCTAACAAACTGCACAAGATCTTTGTTTTAAACTTTGGTGTTAAAATGGGGAGGCAACTCAACTGGGCAGATTTTAATGAAACTTTCAGACAATAATAATAATAATAATAATAATAATAATAATAATAATAAT
>NW_013956101.1:0-439 GCF_001266775.1 Austrofundulus limnaeus
TGAAAACTTTTAGTGACGATAGCTTTAAAAGTTTGGCTGTTTGGAGAAAAAGAATATGAATGACTGATCAAAACTTTAGCTGAAACAAATCAAACGAGTGAGTAGTGGGACTGATGAAGAGGAGGGGTAGTTTCTGGCACATGTGTGTATGGGTGGGTATTTCCTACCATGTTGGGACAACTTTTGGCATACACACCTACTTGTGAGGACCATTAGGTACTAATGTGGGCCTACACCTAGTCCCCATTGGAAGAAAAAGTACTGGTGGGTCAGGTATGTATCAGTGGGTTTAGAGTCAGGTATGTACCAGTGGGTTTAGGGTCAGGTATGTACCAGTGGGTTTAGGCTCAGGTATGTACCAGTGGATTTAGGCTCAGGTATGTACCAGTGGATTTAGGCTCAGGTATGTACCAGTGGATTTAGGCTCAGGTATGTACCA
>NW_013956101.1:1439-1989 GCF_001266775.1 Austrofundulus limnaeus
CTTCAGGGCCTCACAACTCTTATCAGTTTGAATACAGATATTTGGTTTCCCCCCAAAATGGGCGGGGCTTATTGAAGAAGACAGAAATATGTCATGTTGCTCCACTTCATTGGTGCAGCATCACTGGGAGTATTTTCAGGTAATTTAAACAAATTAAACATGACTGAAAAGGCAGTTCATGTCCAACAAATGAATTTATAAAAATACTGAAAACTTTTAGTGACGATAGCTTTAAAAGTTTGGCTGTTTGGAGAAAAAGAATATGAATGACTGATCAAAACTTTAGCTGAAACAAATCAAACGAGTGATGAGCAGTGGGACTGATGAAGAGGAGGGGTAGTTTCTGGCACATGTGTGTATGGGTGGGTATTTTCTACCGTGTGGGGACAACTTTTGGCATACACACCTACTTGTGAGGACCAACAGGTACTAATGTGGACCTACGCCTAGTCCCCATTGGAAGAAAAAGTACTGGTGGGTCAGGTATGTATCAGTGGGTTTAGGGTCAGGTATGTACCAGTGGGTTTAGGCTCAGGTATGTACCAGTGGG
>NW_013956101.1:2989-4255 GCF_001266775.1 Austrofundulus limnaeus
GATTATGTGCTTTTATGATGATCCATTTTTAAATTTAAAAACAAAAAAAAAAACAACGTTAAAATTAAAATAAAAGTAATAGACGACCAGATAAATATTTCTGAGAGTTCCATTAAAACCAGACCAGTGTTTCATTAGATATTTTGCTAACATACAGACATGGTAAATAATGAACATAAACAGTATTACTTTTAAAAAAATGGACATAAGTTTTGTTTTTAGGCTCCTCCTCTTTCGGTTTGTAACACCATTGGTTAAGCTCCACCCACCTGTGGCGGTCCAGGGCGATGACGTTGAGCGTGAGCGTGGACACGTGCACGGCCAGGCCCTGGGCGAACGGCAGCAGGAAGCAGAGGGTGCTGCCGAACTTCCACTCCCCCTGCAGCGTGTAGACCAGGGTGAAGGGCAGGCACAGCGTGTTGACCAGCAGGTCGGCTGCAGGACAACCAGTCAAACCATCAGAACCACCACTCCCAGTATTCTGATACACGTGTAGCTGAGTGTACGCTGACTGAGCTACAGTCCAAAAACAGCTCAGAGGAAACATGAAAACAAGAGAAATGCTGACTCAGCAATCACAGATCTTTAAAAAAAGGCACAGATTAAACCTTTAATCTCATCTCAGATCAGACCCTGTTGATTCAGAAGAACTGAGATCCAGGACTGAACTCCCCTCTCTGCAGCTGAATCTGTTTGGCTCCGAGCTGCAGAACAAACCTCAGAACCGCACAGAACCCTGGGAAATTAAATCTCGTCCTCCATCTCTGGTAATTAAAGCTGGATCTCTGTCTTCAGACCGGCTCTGCTCTGGTACCGAGCAGGAAGCAACACGATGAAGACACCTGATAAACCAATCTGACTCACTTCCTGTTGGAGTGACCGAGGAAGAAAAGCAGCTTTTAGATAAAATACAGATTTCTGAGCCTTCATGAAGATGTAGGAGCTGCTGAAAACCCTGCTCTGTTTTTACTGAAGGCACCAAGAAACTTTAGTCCGTATTTAAGGTTTACCTTTATATATTTATCAGTAGGAATACAAAACATAGCCTGGTCCATATATACATACCAGGTACCTACAGGTACATGCAGAGTGCATACAGGTACACACCAGGTACCTACAGGTGCATGCTGAGTACATACAGGTACATACCAGGTACCTACAGGTGCAAGCAGGGTACATACAGGTACATGCAGAGTACATACAGGTACATACCAGGTACCTACAGGTGCAAGCAGGGTACATACAGGTACATGCAGAGTACATACA
>NW_013956102.1:0-459 GCF_001266775.1 Austrofundulus limnaeus
CTTCAAAGCCAATCAGATAAATAGATTTTATTTGAAAAAAACAAACTGCAGTGATTCCTTACTGCTTGGTTAAAACAATGATAATAATTTAAATGAAGAACCGGTAATAATAAATGAAGATTTTGTCCTCATAGGAAGTTGGGAAACTGTGTTTCTCTCTGTGATGTGACAGTTTGGAGTTTATTATGCAATTTAAACAAAGTCAATAGATCTAGTTAATAATATAAAAATAACAGAAACAGGAGAGATAAGTGCACGAACACTATAATGATCATCAAACATGAAAATAATCAAGCCTTAAATAAATAATAAGAACATGTTTTGAAGCCTTTCATTTGTTTGTCCAAAGAAGTTTCTAAAATATGATAAATAAAAGAGCCGCAGCACCAACACATATTTTTGTAACATAACTCTGCAGACACAAGTACCCCGCATCCTCGGTGCTCCAGGGTATTTATT
>NW_013956102.1:1332-1729 GCF_001266775.1 Austrofundulus limnaeus
TGTGTGTGTGTGTGTGTGTGTGTGTGTATATATATATATTCTTTACAAAGCACAAGATCGGGCATAGGACTGTGCGTTGAGGACTGCTCTAATGACGATGAATGTCCAAATGGTGAATTATGCTGCTCTAATGGGTGTGGACACCAGTGCATGACACCAGTACCAGGTGAGATGTAATTATGTTGACTAACATCTTCACCTTCTGAAAGTATAAACAAATTGAAGGCTTTTGTGTGTTTCAGTGAAACCAGGACAGTGTGGTTGGCGCAGTTTCACTCCTGTTTGTAGGGATCGCTGTCGAAATGACAGTGATTGTAGCCGTGAGAAGAAGTGCTGTCCAAACAGATGTGGTCATGCCTGCGAGGATCCCGTTTTTCTTCCAGACTCCCAATAAGCC
>NW_013956102.1:2729-3722 GCF_001266775.1 Austrofundulus limnaeus
TTGTTAATCTCCTGATTCAAGAAAAAAATATTTGATCAAAGTAGTAATGGTCTTCGTAAACCTTTTTCGGAAAAAAAACAGTTAATCTGGACATTTAAGTTTTTCGGTCTTTGCATAAATTAATTTCTCTTTTTTCTCATCAGCAATAGCACCTAGTCCACCTTTCTGTATAGATGAGTGCAGAAGGGATGAGGATTGCCCACGTGGTCAATTATGTCAGTCTAACGGGTGTGCACATATGTGCGTTGAAGTACACAAACCAGGTGAGCACTGATTACAGTGGCAACAATTTTCACTCTTTTCCAATTAACATGCTGCTTGGTCTGACGCACCTAAATATTTTTTGTGTTGGGTGTTTCAGGACGGTGTCCACACTACTCGAGTTATGCCTGTCTTGTGACCTGCCTGAGTGACAAAGATTGCCCTAGAGGACTGAAGTGCTGTCCTCATTATTGTGGAAGTCAATGCAGACCACCCATCTTTTAGGGAAGACGAGTGAGCTGCAGCATACATCCCTATGTTCACCTTGTTTTCTTTGAAACAATTAAGTCAAATAAAAATGTCAAGAAACTGCTTGTGTGTTTCTACTTTAATAATGTTTTTCTTGTTATGCAAATTTGTCACTGTTTTCTGCATTTTTTTAAAACACCACTGAACAAAAAATGGATTAAATATGATGAACAACGATTAACAGCATGTGTCATATTCACTGTCATGGAGAAAAGAGAGATAAAAAAAGACTGACGGCATAGTTTATTCTTAGTTCTGCTGACTTACCTGTGACCTGCGAGGGAGGGGTTAGGGGGGTTATGACCCCCACAATAATTGGATCCAGTCAATCTAACCCCCGAAATAAAATTGCATCATTTGCTCAACACAATGAAACAATAAACAAGTTTCTCTCAGTGATGTCAAAGTGAGCCAAAACCCTGTAGGTAAATCTTGATCAATAAATTGGTTTCTAGCAGAAAATCTGCTGATTCTCTTCTGAAA
>NW_013956102.1:4722-5124 GCF_001266775.1 Austrofundulus limnaeus
GTCCAAAGAAGTTTCTAAAATATGATAAATAAAAGAGCCGCAGCAACAACAGATATTTTTGTAACATAACTCTGCAGACACAAGGACCCTGCATCCTCGGTGTTCCAGGGTATTTATTCCAAACAGGACTTCAGGAGCTCATTTCTGACTGTGATAAATGAACATGAAGACCAAGTGTTTTAATAAAGTTGTTCTGCTTTTGACATGTTGTTTATTTGTGCCTTCAAACTCAATCATGCAAAAACCTGGTAAGTTTTTTTGTTAGTTTTTTTAAGGTGTTAATAGATAATCTGAGGGTAATTTTTCCCCAGATACCTGTATTAATCCTCACAAAACTCTCTTTGAAATCAGGTCACTGTCGAAAGTACTTTGAATCGTTCGCACCATTAAAGCCGTGTCACC
>NW_013956103.1:0-743 GCF_001266775.1 Austrofundulus limnaeus
CAACAACTGGTGAAAATTTCACGTCATTAGCACCTCTAGTAACATATTTCCTGAGAAAAATGTTGACGTGTTCAATACTTATTTCACCCGCTGTATATACATATATATATGCAAATATCTCATCTGAGCTGAGCACACATCCACTTTAATTTTTGAGTCTGTTAATCTAATCATGACTTGCCCGTCAGGATAAAAATGTCTATTAAAATGTACTGAAAATAAAGCATGAGCACATTAGAAACCTCTAGAAATATTGAATTATTTTCCAACCTTAATGCTTTTTTCTTGGATTAAAAGAAAAATCTAGTAAAACATTCCATAATTTGAAATTACTCATTTCCAGCTGCTGCGGGAGCAGTATTCCAGTGGTAGTCAGTGCATGCAGGAATGTTAATACGTAATCTGCTGCTGACAGCTGATGTTCTGCACATGTTGCATTATGTTCCCTTTAAAGAAACTGGCAACCGGCAACATTGATGCAAGACTGATTATTTTGGTCATTGCTAAGAGAAACCCCCAAAAACATCTTTGCATGTTGAGGCTATTTTTTTTTTTTTTGAGAAAGGAAAGGAAACCACAGAACGTTTAACAGAGCTTAGTAATAAAGGCAAAACTGAGAACAGAATTAGTAATTTATTTTCAAGAAAAGTTGAAAGAAAGTAAAATAACCCATAAATGTATTATCGAGCTTGCGTGTACTCCATGCGCGCACGCACACACACACACACACACACACACACACA
>NW_013956103.1:1743-3250 GCF_001266775.1 Austrofundulus limnaeus
CTTTTTATTTTATGCTTTAATCAAGTTGTTAAATAAATAACAATAGTATTAATAACAAAGCCCCCCACGTTCTGATCACCCTGAACCGCTCCAAATTTGTCCTACACCTTCCCGTTCTCTGATTGGTCCGCTGTTTGATTGGCCTGCTCTCTGATTGGTTGAAAGTTACGGACTGGGAGCGTCCCGTCGACGCAGTTTTTGGATTTTTTTTTTCGCCCTGCGGCAGAAATTGAGACGGTGAAAAGCTGCCGGGAGGTGAATTTGGATGTAGTAGTCAGGTGTTTGTTTTTATCCTCTCCACTTGTTGAAACAGTTAGTTAGAGTTTCCGGTTTGTAGTTTGGTTCAGGATTTCTTTCTTTTTTCTTTTTTTTTGCCTCTCCTCTTCTTGCTGCTCTCATTCGAGTGATTTCCACGCAGCCTGTCAGAAAGGCTGCAGACGCTCCGAGCCGCTCACGTGTTTGCTCCWCACTGTTATCCCTGCATGTTCCGTCTCTTTCTGACATTTGAAGCTTGTTTTCACTAACGAACCACTGGGCTTTTTTAAATTATTTAAACAAATAGGCGTTTTTAGAGGATCACGGGATGGTTTAAATGCAGATGACCATCAGCAAACAAACAGGGATTGTCAACACTCCTGGGACTCCACAGTAAGTCCAACGTGGTTAGAATTAAAACTTTCTTTAAGATGAGTGTATTTGTTCTGTGAAGTGGCAATTTAAACTTACTGTATTTAACCAAAGTCATTGAGGTCTGATGCTTTTGTATGCTGGCTAAAATGTTAATTTTTTTTAGAACTTTTAAAAGGACAACCCCACATTATGCATAATTAAAGTCATAAAAGTTATATTTAAGCAAGAAAAAGTTGCAAACCCTTACAATAAAACACAGGTTGCAGACTTCCGATAAGATTTAATATTAAAAATCTTTTTAAAAAAACGTTTAATTTTTTTTTTTCTGAAACACTGAGCTATTTTCTGCACATAAACTTGACTTGATTGAACTGTGTGACAGATCATTTCTCCTGAGGATGAGTGRCAGCATGTTAGTGCTGAAGTAAGAGCTCAGCAGGTTTTAGAGAGAAAAAGAAAAGATGAGCAAAAAGAAAACTAACATAAGAATAAAGGTCATTATGAACAGGTGGAAAAAATGGATAAAAAACAAAAGGTTTATAAGCAAATCTATACATGTGATTTATACCTCGCTTTGTTCTAAACGTAATGAACGGCATTCAAAACTTAGAGGGCAATACTAAAAAAAGAAATTAAAATATTAATAGGCACATTGCATTGCTAGAAATCTTTAAAAACACTTTCGAATTAAGTTGTAAATATTCTAAATTTGTGACAGAGTGGACTTTTTAGCTGCAATAGTTTCTATTTTTTACATCAAATAATCAAAATTAGACATTTATCTGATGTTGTGGATGAATAAGAAGCAGTGAAAAGTTGTTTGTAGAACCAGGAGTTTGGTTAAAAAGGTTCTATAAGAATGAATCATGTTTGTTTG
>NW_013956104.1:0-670 GCF_001266775.1 Austrofundulus limnaeus
CCCACAAGTCTACCCAACCAATCACGGTTCATCCAAACTACACCCACACATCAATCCAACCAATCACGGTTTACCCAAAATATGCCCACAAGTCTACCCAGCCAATCACGGTTAACCCAAACTACGCCCACACGTCAATCCAACCAATCATGGTTAACCCAAACTACGCCCACAAGTCAATCCAACCAATCATGCTTACCCAAACTATGCCCACAAGTCTACCCAACCAATCACGGTTCATCCAAACTACACCCACACATCAATCCAACCAATCACGGTTTACCCAAAATATGACCACAAGTCTACCCAACCAATCACGGTTAACCCAAACTACGCCCACACGTCAATCCAACCAATCACGGTTAACCCAAACTACGCCCACACATCAATCCAACCAATCACGGTTTACCCAAACTACGCCCACAAGTCTACCCAGCCAATCACGGTTAACCCAAACTACGCCCACACGTCAATCCAACCAATCACGGTTAACCCAAACTACGCCCACAAGTCAATCCAACCAATCATGGTTAACCCAAACTACGCCCACAAATGTACCCAACCAATCATAATTTATCTAAACTATGCCCACAAGTCAATCCAACCAATCACGGTTAACCCAAACTATGCCCACAAGTATACACAACCCATCACAGTTTATTTAATCTAT
>NW_013956104.1:1670-2694 GCF_001266775.1 Austrofundulus limnaeus
TTGAGGTAATTCCCGTAATATCATGGAAACCAAAAACACAGTACAGTAAGGAACAGCAACTTTTTTTAATTCTCTTGTGTCTTTTGTTAGTTTTCAAGCTAAATTATCAGGAAGCAATATAATTTATTAATTTTGTAACATGAACCTTAATGTAAATTTAGTTCCATAAAAAGAAAAATCACTGTATCACGTGACACATGCCCCCTGCCCATGCTATGTCCGGAGCGTAGCATTTCCGCCTTCTAACAGTACCGTGTGGTGTGTAGCTGCTTTGTGTTTGATTCTTACACATACATGTCAAGGTGTACGGATTGTCCGTAATTTACACAGATTCTTTTATTTTTGTCATTTTTCAGGTATATGGACGTATAAAGCAATTTCCCGGATTTTTTTCATGTTTTACGAAAATTTTCCAAAATTCTGTTACAAATTCATTTAACATGTCAGAGCCTGTAGGACGTTAAAAACAGTTAATAACATTAAATATCCACTTCCAACCCACTCCGCTGCTAGAAATAAGTTCTTCCGTCCTCATTTCCTCCTGATTTTGCTGCAGCCGACAGTCCGCCTGCACCCCACACATTTGATTAACACAGATATTTTTTTTCTTTTGTGAACATTATGGATTTTTGAGGCTCATTATACAGGTAAACATCTGAATGGGTTGACGTGTCTGCTTACAGCATTAAGATGCCATCTAAACGTGCAGAAGGCCTTTTTTGGGCCACATCCAATGTTTGAATTTTTTTTCCACGATACTAGAAAGTAACCCTGCCAAAATTGGGGCTGTACTGTAGATTACTATTTTATTGTGCATCATACAAATTTACATTACACATGTGCCATACGTTTATACCTTATTAGTCTTATGAAGCAAAGAAAACAACAAAAATAAAAACAAAACACCATTTTGAAGTTACCAGCCATTCAGCCAGTCTGATTTTAGAGAATAATCGAACAAATTCATCCTATTAGTTGGTTAGTTGTGTTGTTGCAAACAGTGATGCTGCTGTTGGTGCTTACC
>NW_013956104.1:3694-4248 GCF_001266775.1 Austrofundulus limnaeus
GTCTTAAAAAGTCTTAAATTTAACTTGCCTTAAACTGTAGGAACCTTGAAAAAAACAGCATTCGAAAATCATTCTCAAACTGTTCCAAGAATCATATAAACTGCTACCAGATTATGAATGTACCTGTAAAAAGGACCAGTGTTGTAGTACCGGTACTTTTTTATCTTTGTATAGTGTACAGCCATTTCTCAAAAAACATGTTGATACGCAGCATCACTGTCACCAACTGTAAGTTACATACGGTTTCATTTAAACTACATTAACCACACAACGTTGGTAACTAATCATCACCAACGGTAAAAACAGGAAATCATCACTTGCTGTTCTGCTTCTGACTGGGTCAAGTTTAGGGGATCAGGTGATGCTAGGCTCATGAGAAATGAGAAGTGAAGCATTAAACACAAGGAGTGAATCGTCAGCACATTTGGACATGAGCAAAGAATCTGATCAGCGGCAAAGAGGGGGTTGTTACTGTCAAAAAAATAAAAAAATAAAAAAAACGACACACAGAAACACAAGCACAGCCCAGTTTACTGTACACATCATTTAAAGGT
>NW_013956105.1:0-1468 GCF_001266775.1 Austrofundulus limnaeus
TAACACCTGAACACCACACAAACAGCAGTTAACACCTGAACACCACACAAACAGCAGTTTTAACACCTGAACGCCATACAAACAGCAGTTAACACCTGAACACCACACAAACAGCAGTTAACACCTGAACACCATACTAACAGCAGTGTTAACACCTGAACACCACACAAAGAGCAGTGTTAACACCTGAACACCACACAAACAGCAGTTAACACCTGAACACCACACAAACAGCAGTGTTAACACCTAAACACAACACAAACTGAAGTGCTAACACCTGAACACCACACAAACAGCAGTTAACACCTGAACACCACACAAACAGCAGTGTTAACACCTAAC
The DNA here is from genome assembly GCF_001266775.1 of Austrofundulus limnaeus. Lineage (NCBI taxonomy): Eukaryota > Metazoa > Chordata > Actinopteri > Cyprinodontiformes > Rivulidae > Austrofundulus > Austrofundulus limnaeus. The sequence continues at coordinate 343 of NW_013956105.1, forward strand.
ACCACACAAACAGCAGTTAACACCTGAACACCACACAAACAGCAGTGTTAACACGTGAACACCACACAAACATCAGTTAACACCTGACCACCACACAAACAGCAGTGTTAACACCTGAACACCACACAAACAGCAGTGTTAACACCTGAACACAACACAAACTGAAGCGCTAACACCTGAACACCACACAAACAGCAGTGTTAACACCTGAACACAACACAAACTGAAGCGCTAACACCTGAACACAACACAAACAGCAGTNCAAACAGCAGTTAACACCTGAACACCACACAAACAGCAGTGTTAACACCTAACACTACACAAACAGCCGTTAACACCTGAACACCACACAAACAGCAGTGTTAACACCTGAACACAACACAAACAGCAGTGTTAACACCTGAACACAGCACTAACAGCAGTGTTAACACCTGAACACCACACTAACACCAGTTAACACCTGAACACCACACAAACAGCAGTGTTAACACCTGAACACAGCACTAACAGCAGTGTTAACACCTAACACCACACGGCGCTGCCTCAGCCTGCGGTCAGGTGACTCACCCCCAGCAGGGCGTGGCCTGCGTGTTTCTGATAGATGTTGTCTGCTCGTTCCAAACTGGTGATGTGGATCGGGACACGGCTGGAGACCATGACTGAAAACGTGCAGGACTTTTCTGCCTGCAGACGACAAACCAATTATCCAATTAATTACTTAATTGATTAATTAATTAACCAATCACAGAGGAGGTTCTGCAGCGTCTCACCTGCAGGAAGTCGATCCTGGCCAGAGCGCCCACAAACAGACACATGCCGGGCTTCAACACGAACATCCGCGGGACAATGGCCTTGTTTGGAACCACCAGCCGGACCTCGTGGTCCTGCAGCAGGTGGAGGATCTGAAACAGAAACAGAGGATCAGTTCTCAGGTCCTGGTCTGGACCCGTCGGATCCGGATCGAGACAGATGAAGACGTCCTCACGTCGCGCTCCTTCATGATCCCCGGCGTGTCGTAGAGCCAGTGGGCGAACTTCAACTCATTGACGGTCATCTCGACGGGGGTCTGGCTGAGGTCTGGGGGAGGAGCTACACACACACACACACACACACACACACACACACA
>NW_013956105.1:2468-3247 GCF_001266775.1 Austrofundulus limnaeus
ATACACATTCAGATTCAATCAGAGCAATTCAAATTCACTTCCTGTTGGCATAAAATTTATCCCATACATTGACACGGGAGTGAGAACAGAACCAGTCCGAACATACCTGGGCTTGATGAAGAAGCGGTACTGGATGAAGATGGTGATGATGAAGAAGACCACGCCCTCCACAGCCATGGCGAGCAGGTTCTTTCCCACCATGTCCCACTCCAGCGGCGAGCGGAACCTGTTCTCACCTGGAACACAAGCACGAGGTCAGCTCCCCGCCCCCGGAAGATGAGCCCCGCCCACCCAGCGTCCGCTCATCTTACCGAATCTCTCGAGGGCGTCGGCCATCGCCTGGTTCTTCACCATGTCGATAAGTCCTCGCCCGAGACAGAAGTGAGGGAAGATGAGGAGGACATTCTTCAGGATGTCGTTGATGCCGCCGATTTCCTGCGGAGACAGGAAGTTAAAGCTCCACCTGCAGCTGGACTCGTCCGTGGGGTCGCACTAAAAAACGCCCGCTCGCCCCGCACTCACGTGATCTCCGAACAGCTCCATGACGAAGGTGGAGATGCTGCCGTTGATGCCGATCAGGATGTTGATGCTGGTGAGGACCACGTACGCCGTGCTGGGGATCTTAAAGAAGAAGGAGGCGGGGTACATGAGCGGCGTGATGGACCACCTGAGGACCAAGACCCAGAGGGTTAGATACACACAACTGTGTAGTACTGTGTAGTACTGTGTGGTACATAGTGTAGTACTGTGTGGTACATAGTGTGGTACTGTGTGGTACA
>NW_013956106.1:0-616 GCF_001266775.1 Austrofundulus limnaeus
GCTCCTTATTGGCTTCTGTGAAAATGGCATGACATAGCAACTGTCTTATGATTCGACAACTGGTTATGTTGTAATTTCTACGTGTGTCAATAAAAGTGGAGCACGGCCACAGAGCAGCAGTATCTTCTCTGGACTTAACTACAGTTGAGTTAAGTACTCTGAAATTCTCCCTTTGCAAAGTGACTTGTTAAACTGTTATTGGTCTCTGATGTCTTTATTTAATGTCTGGTGGGTTGTTGTGTATTAAGTCACAGGTAAAATACCGGACATTCTGGTGCCGGTGACCCGGATATTGGCGACCTCTACTGGCCGGCGGAGCAGACACGTCGAGGCTGGGGGCACCCTCCTGATTGACCCGAGAGGCGACGTTACTCTGCGGGCCGACGTTCATAGGTCCACTCATCCTGCCAGTGGTGGTTGCACAATATCCACACTGAGCAGACATCAGAGATTTAGTAAGTATAGTTTTATTTTGAGTGAAAGTGAAAGAAAGAACAGCGCTAGTGTTTTATTGTGATGATCGATCGATGTGCCAAGTGTGGCCATAGTGAAAATACGTATTTGTGTTTGTGAAGTTGTAAGAGCCAGTGGGCCGTACTGAAAAGACATTTTTGGC
>NW_013956106.1:3878-4711 GCF_001266775.1 Austrofundulus limnaeus
CAGTCAGACCCTACAGTAAATATATACAGTGCTGTTACAATGCTGTGTTCTCTTAAAAGCCCTCCGTCTACTACCTTAATGATAAATGGCCACCGTGTTGCCTTTTTGTGTGACACAGGGGCATCGACCTCAGTAATAAAAGATGTAGGCCTAGGGTTAGAACCCTCGCAAAATTCAGTCTGGGTGTTGTCAGCGGATGGACAAACACATAGAAAATCCCTGTCTGCACCTACAAGAGTGACACATTGTGACACAGGCAGAACAATTACTGCCTCAGTCATAATGTCTCCTGAGTGCCCCATTAACCTTTTGGGACGAGATCTGATGCAATCTTTAAATCTAGGTATTGTTCCCACCTCCTTAGGAATGAAAGTCATACCACATTTAGATGGTGTGTTTTTAACACAGACGTATCCGTCTATTTATGCTTCATTAGACATTGACCCATGGCATCAGACTTCTCCCACCTTGACCACTGATTTATTGACTATGGCCAAAAACACCTTGGCCAACCCACAGGATGAAATCCCCTGGACTGGTCAACATGTAACAATAGCACTGCTCAATCCAGATTTGGATGTGGACTTTCTCACAGCTTTCACATTACTGCCCAAACAACCCTTTGCTACTGATTTCCTATATACTGATAGACAATCCTTCTCGGCAGCAACTGTTGTTTTGCCACAAATCTGCCAGGACATGTTTCAGATGAAAGGTATTTCAGTGCCTCATATCAGCTTATGCAAACCCAGTGCTCGGAAGTGGAAGGACATAGGTCCTAGGTTGAAAATCGCCTCTGAGTGTCAAGACTGGGAACAAGGAAATGATGGCTG
>NW_013956106.1:5594-6117 GCF_001266775.1 Austrofundulus limnaeus
CAGATGTAATGTTTTAAACCCTGCCACTCTTTTGCCATTGCCTACTGATGGTACACCACATGACTGTGTTGACCTGTCTGAAAAACTCCAGCTTCCTCGTCCTGACTTGCAGGACATGCCCCTTGACACAGGTCCAACATGGTTTGTTGATGGTTCCTGTTCTAAGGCCCCTGATGGAAAGAATCTAACTGGTTTTGCTGTGGTGCAGCTCCCTGATGTTGTCATATGTGCTGAACAGCTCCCAGGACATTTCTCTGCTCAGGCTGCAGAAATCATCGCTCTGACCAAGGCTTTTGAGTTAGGCGAGGGTAAAGAAGTTACCATCTATACAGACAGCCAGTATGCATTCTCCACTTTGTTTTATTTTGCCAAACAATGGGAACAAAGAAGCATGACAACTTCCACAGGCAAGCCTGTCACACATGCTACACTGCTAAAAGACCTCTTGCACAAGATAATGCTACCTTCACGATTAGCTGTTTGCAAATGTGCTGCACACACAGGAGGGAAAGACTTAGTTAGT
>NW_013956106.1:7117-7392 GCF_001266775.1 Austrofundulus limnaeus
CATTTAACTAGATGGAAACCACAGAAGTGCCTTGGTGGAAGATACCACCAACCCTGGCTGTAGCCGAGGTAATTCTATCCCCTAAGAACAGTGAAAGGGCCCCTAGACAAACTAGATGGCAGCTTTTGGAGCAAAGAGTTAACAGATGTATTTGGTTTGACCAGACTCCTTGTTTTGTATACGTTCTAGCTTCCCTGGTAGTGGCTGCCATATGGACATTTTTCCTGTTCTGGGTGGTTTATCCTGCTTGTGAAGGGCGCCCCCTACTGACCAAT
>NW_013956107.1:0-462 GCF_001266775.1 Austrofundulus limnaeus
CGTGCGTGCGTGCGTGCGTGCGTGCGTGCGTGCGTATAAAAAATCCATGAAAATTATAAAGCATCTGTGAGTGTCCAGAAAAGTACTACATAAGACTAATGTGTTGTTGTTATTATTATATATTGTTATAACAACAAAGTTAGATTTATGAAGTCTTGCCATTTGTGACTACGGTAACTGTGCTAGATCTTTATTTGCAAAATTTTTTCTTCTTTTATGTTGTAAATAAAGATGAAGCAGCAAAAAATGTCTGCAAGACATACAAATTTTTACTTACATATAGGGTTAGTAAAAATCCGGCCTTCACTTGCTTGCAAGTTAATTTAGGTACCTTAACTTTGTGCTAGGGCCACAAGATTTTTAGAGTTTATTCAGCACAACTACATCTACCCGTCTCTATAACCTGATCCCTCTGGATTAGGGTTAGGGTTAGGGTTAGGTTAGGGTTAGGTTAGGGTTAGG
>NW_013956107.1:1350-2700 GCF_001266775.1 Austrofundulus limnaeus
ATGCTGTGGGTGCCACAGCTGATGGTCCTGATGCTGTGGAGGCTGCTGCTGATGGTCCTGATGCTGTGGGTGCCACAGCTGATGGTCCTGATGCTGTGGAGGCTGCTGCTGATGGTCCTGATGCTGTGGGTGCCACAGCTGATGGTCCTGATGCTGTGGAGGCTGCTGCTGATGGTCCTGATGCTGTGGGTGCCACAGCTGATGGTCCTGATGCTGTGGAGGCTGCTGCTGATGGTCCTGATGCTGTGGGTGCCACAGCTGATGGTCCTGATGCTGTGGAGGCTGCTGCTGATGGTCCTGATGCTGTGGGTGCCACAGCTGATGGTCCTGATGCTGTGGAGGCTGCTGCTGATGGTCCTGATGCTGTGGGTGCCACAGCTGATGGTCCTGATGCTGTGGAGGCTGCTGCTGATGGTCCTGATGCTGTGGGTGCCACAGCTGATGGTCCTGATGCTGTGGAGGCTGCAGCTGATGGTCCTGATGCTGTGGGGGCCGCAGCTGATGGTCCTGATGCTGTGGGGGCCGCAGCTGATGGTCCTGATTCTGTGGGGGCCGCAGCTGATGGTTCTGATGCTGTGGGGGCCGCAGCTGGTGGTCCTGATGCTGTGGAGGCTGCTGCTGATGGTCCTGATGCTGTGGGGGCTGCAGCTGATGGTCCTGATGCTGTGGGGGCCGCAGCTGGTGGTCCTGATGCTGTGGAGGCTGCTGCTGATGGTCCTGATGCTGTGGGGGCCGCAGCTGATGGTCCTGATGCTGTGGGGGCTGCAGCTGATGGTCCTGTGGGGGCCGCAGCTGATGGTCCTGATGTTGTGGGGGCCGCAGCTGATGGTCCTGATGCTGTGGGGGCCGCAGCTGATGGTCCTGATGCTGTGGGGGCCACAGCTGATGGTCCTGCTGCTGTGGGGGCCGCAGCTGATGATCCTGATGCTGTGGGGGCCGCAGTTGATGGTCCTGATGCTGTGGAGGCTGCAGCTGATGGTCCTGATGCTGTGGAGGCCGCAGCTGATGGTCCTGATGCTGTGGGGGCCGCAGCTGATGGTCCTGATGCTGTGGGGGCCGCAGCTGATGGTCCTGATGCTGTGGGGGCCGCAGCTGATGGTCCTGATGCTGTGGGGGCCGCAGCTGATGGTCCTGATGCTGTGGAGGCCGCAGCTGATGGTCCTGATGCTGTCGGGGACGCAGCTGATGGTCCTGATGCTGTTGTTGCTGCAGCTGATGGTCCTGATGCTGTGGGGGCCGCAGCTGATGGTCCTGATGCTGTGGGGGCCGCAGCTGATGGTCCTGATGCTGTGGGGGCCGCAGCTGATGGTCCTGATGCTGTGGGGGCCGCAGCTGATGGTCCTGATGCTG
>NW_013956107.1:3700-4132 GCF_001266775.1 Austrofundulus limnaeus
ACTCTGGCTCCCCCTAGTGGGTACAAAAGTTAATCCCCTGTTAAGCAGGGACAGTTGTGCTGCTGTTAAAGAAAATTTCTTAGACAGATTAATCACATTCTTGTCCCCCTCGTGAAACTGGCGACTTTTGGGGACATTTATTTTAAATATTCATACCAGTGTTTGAGAATGAGGCCAGCTGTGTCCGTTGTCCAGTGAACGTTGTCCGATTCCACCTTGAACTCACCATCCAGCTGTGGTATGCAGTTGTCATATTTCAGGATCTGGTCATTAATGTTTGTCAGCATGACCTGTTCTTTGTGTGGGAGAGAAGGTGAGAAGTTAATGAGTGGTAGCCAGATTTCTGACCGTGGGAACCTAGTTGTTGCTATTTTGATCAGAGCTCCCAGGTCAGAAAGAACACTCTTCTTGTCTCCTTGTGATCTATTGTTC
>NW_013956108.1:0-277 GCF_001266775.1 Austrofundulus limnaeus
GCTTTTGTTTGTTATTTTTGTTATATATTTGTTTTTTTATTTTTTCTTGCACAAGCCAGCTTATGCCAATAATCCTTTGCACTATTCTTCCCATATTTCTCTTTTATGTTCGTTGAGCGATGCCTTTGTGGAACTGTCTTATAATAATTATTCCTTTTTTCATTTTTAGTATTATTTCCTTTACTCAAGAGGAGGGGATGTTGTGGAATACTTATTTTCTATATCACCTTGACACTGAATTGTTCATATCTCATGATATCGTCTGAACGTCATCTTC
>NW_013956108.1:1097-1501 GCF_001266775.1 Austrofundulus limnaeus
GTGTGTGTGTGTGTGTGTGTGTGTGTGTGTGTGTGTGTGAGACACAGGTGTATATACAGTACATACCCCTTGTTGACAGTGAGGAGGTGTTTTTTTTTTTTTCTGGATGACTCACTACTGAAACACCAGGTTTAGATTCCCACTGGGAGTCTGAGTGAGAGGGCACACAGTCAGCCAGCGTGTATGACCATCAACCACACAAAGACTGTGTCTTTTACATACCTGCAAACTAGTTGATTTTTAGCTAAATAGGTCAATTTCAAACAAAATGTGTCATTTGCATGTGTAGGAGAAACGAAGATGCAGACCAGAAAGGTGATACTGTTTTACCAGTAGAAAGTGTCAGATCAGATTGTTCTGATTAAGTTTTTATTCACCGTTTTTTAAATCAGACTCATCTACAC
>NW_013956108.1:2477-3338 GCF_001266775.1 Austrofundulus limnaeus
TATGAGATCTAATGTGAAGCAGCAGATTTAAATTATTGTCTATTTGAATTTCAGTAATTAGTATTGACACAGGGTGCTTTTCTGAGGAGAACCAATCACAGCAGATTACACACACACCTGTGAAACCTGCAGGTTAGAGTATTTAAACCTCAGATGTTGGTTGCATCCTCAGTCAGAGACAAGAACCATGGGAGGTGCTTGTGCTCTGGTTGTTTTTGTGGTAGCAGTATGGGTCAGGAGAGGTTTGTACAAAAGGGTTTTTGTTTGTTTATTAATTTTATAGTTTATGGAGTATAGTGACTTTTTCAGTATTATAACTTGTGGTTTTAATCACAAATAGTGAAAATTCAGCTTTGAACGGCCTGAAAATGTTTGCTTTCTCAGTTAAACAAAAGTTTTAGTGTATGTAATTTTTCTTTTCTTCTGTCTGTAGGATCCTGTTTATCATTTGATTTGCCATATGAAAGAGTTGACCTGCAAGATGGTAAGTAGTAAATATTAACATAAAAACAACCCTGTGTGTGACACAAATTTGTTTATGCAGTTCTGTCACAAAATGTGGCTCTAGGAAGTGTCATGGAATTTCTCCAGTCAAAGGATACCAGGATTAACCTGCAAGCTAAGGAAGGTAAAATATTGCTGGATCAATTGCTTATGAAATAGTTAAAAAACGACATTATGTTCTGTAATTTCTGAGATCTAAAACTGACTTTAATGTGTAGTGAACCTGGAAACCAATGAAGTGGGGGCAACTTGCAACGAGGGCAGCCACCACCACAGCAACGTGACTTTGGACGAGGGCGGCCACCACCACAGCAACGTGACTTTGGACGAGGGCGGCCACCGCCACAGCAACGTGAC
>NW_013956108.1:5449-5893 GCF_001266775.1 Austrofundulus limnaeus
GTTTTAAACATCAATCGGGGCGGACTGGCCATTGGGACCACCAGGACCTTTCCCGGTGTGCTGGTGTAGGCAGCAGAGGTAATAAAAAATGTAGTTGAGCTATAAACCCATAGGTGGCGATAATGCACCAATTCACTGTTTACCAACCACCACCAAGGAAGAAAAAGGAGACGCTGGAGAAGAAACTTAAGGGAAGAGCTCAAAAGTTGAGTGAGAAGGAAAGGCACGCACTACAGCCAAATGTCAGAAACTGACAAATTTTTGCCTGTGGTGCATCACCATCCTCTGAAGAACATGACCAGGTGGATGGAAGTCAGGTAGGTGGCTGTATTTTTTTCTAGTTTACCACTTTTAGCACAATGCATATATAGCTGTTGAAACAAAGTAATTGTGTGGACTAGGTCCAAGTGATTCAGTAGCTAATTTCATAAAACTGTGTTGCTA
>NW_013956108.1:6893-7150 GCF_001266775.1 Austrofundulus limnaeus
CCACTTTTAGCACAATGCATATATAGCTGTTGAAACAAAGTAATTGTGTGGACTAGGTCCAAGTGATTCAGTAGCTAATTTCATAAAACTGTGTTGCTATAATTTTTTAAATCAGTTTTAGATATTTACATCACACATGCATTCTAAATGACATTTATTTGTGGGTTTCACAAATAACTTTGTCTACTTAGATGTCTTTTTTGTAAATTAAGATCTAATATACTAATACTAATATACTAGCTTATCTATTATACTAA
>NW_013956109.1:0-324 GCF_001266775.1 Austrofundulus limnaeus
TACTAAACAAATAATACAGAACAAATACTGCAAATACTACTACTAAACAAATAACACAGAATAAATACTACTACTAAACAAATAACACAGAATAAATACTACTACTAAACAAATAACACAGAATAAATACTACTACTAAACAAATAACAGAATAAATACTACTACTAAACAAATAACACAGAATAAATACTACTACTAAACAAATAACACAGAATAAATACTACTACTAAACAAATAACACAGAATAAATACTACTACTAAACAAATAACACAGAATAAATACTACTACTAAACAAATAACACAGAAAAAATACTACAAATACT
>NW_013956109.1:1324-2296 GCF_001266775.1 Austrofundulus limnaeus
GTTGTTTGTTGTTTGTTGTTTGTTTGTTTGTGTCTCCAGACTCAGCGGCTGCAGCGGCAGCTCCAATCTGAACATGAGCTGACCCAGAAGGAGCTGCAGGAGGCGGGCCGGAGGCTGCAGAGGGAGAGCGACCACCGGGTGGAGCTGGAGAGAGACAAGGTCCGGCTGATGGAGGAGGAGCGAGCACGCCTGCTGCAGCAGGTAGAGAGGGGGCGGGGCTAAACCTCCTCTGAAGGTGGAGCACAGGTGATGAACGTTTGTGTTCAGATTACAGATGCTGAGGCTCGTTACAAACATCTGGAGAGAGAGTTCCAGAAATACAGAGAAGAACAGAACCACAGACCTGAGATCAGACTGCAGGCAGAACTCAACCTGCTGACCCTGGAGAAGGTCAGTACCTGGATTAATCTCAGATTATATGCTATTATATTAACCTGGATTATCTCAGATTATATGTTATAATATTAACCTGGATTAATCTCAGATTATAGGTGTTATATTAATTACCTGGATTAATCTCAGATTATGTGTTATTATATTAACCTGGATTAATCTCAGATTACAGATGTTATAATATTAACCTGGATTAATCTCAGATTATAGGTGTTATATTAACCTGGATTAATCTCAGATTATAGGTGTTATATTAATCACCTGCATTAATCTCTGATTATATGTTATTATATTAACCTGGATTAATCTCAAATTATAGATTTTATATTAACCACCTGCATTAATCTCAGATTATAGATGTTAAAATATTAACCTGGATTAATCTCAGATTATAGATGTTATATTAATCACCTGCATTAATCTCAGATTATATGTTATTATATTAACCTGGATTAATCTCAGATTATAGGTGTTATATTAATCACCTGCATTAATCTCTGATTATATGTTATTATATTAACCTGGATTAATCTCAGATTATAGGTGTTATATTAATCACCTGCATTAATCTCTGATTAT
>NW_013956109.1:3296-4243 GCF_001266775.1 Austrofundulus limnaeus
ACAGTTTGTCTCCAAGTTTTTCATGGAGCTGCTGAGAGAAGCTAACGTGTCAGATGGTCACAGTTAGCATCCTGTGAGTTTGATTCATACATGATTCAGATCATCAACAACCCGTCTGCAGCAGGTCCAGAACCATGAAGACCTGAGCAAACCAAACACTGGATCTTCACCTCGTTCAGGTCAGAAAACACAGAGGAGGTTCCTCCCACAAACACTCAGACCCTCAACAAGACCACCTGAACTGATCCACCTGTCTACTCCACACCTACACCTGCAGCCGTTACCTGACGGGTTCATGAGTGGACCAGGAGGTCCTCTGCAGACCAGGAGGTCCTCTGCAGACCAGGAGGTCCTCTGTAGACTAGGAGGTCCTCTGTAGACCAGGAGGTCCTCTGTAGACCAGGAGATCCTCTGCAGACCAGGAGGTCCTCTGTAGACCAGGAGGTCCTCTGCAGACCAGGAGGTTCTCTGCAGACCAGGAGGTCCTCTGCAGACCAGGAGGACCTCTGCAGACCAGGAGGACCTCTGCAGACCAGGAGGTCCTCTGCAAACCACGAGGTCCTCTGCAGATCAGGAGGACCTCTGCAGACCAGGAGGTCCTCTGTAGACCAGGAGGTCCTCTGTAGATCAGGAGGTCCTCTGCAGACTAGGAGGTCCTCTGTAGACTAGGAGGTCCTCTGTAGACCAGGAGGTCCTCTACAGATCAGGAGGTCCTCTGCAGACCAGGAGGTCCTCTACAGACCAGGAGGTCCTCTGTAGACCAGGAGGTCCTCTACAGACCAGGAGGTCCTCTGTAGACTAGGAGGTCCTCTGTAGACCAGGAGGTCCTCTGCAGACCAGGAGGTCCTCTGTAGACTAGGAGGTCCTCTGTAGACCAGGAGGTCCTCTGCAGACCAGGAGGTCCTCTGTAGACTAGGAGGTCCTCTGTAGACCAGGAGGTCCTCTGC
>NW_013956110.1:0-1487 GCF_001266775.1 Austrofundulus limnaeus
CAGAGTGACACACAGAGTGACACACAGAGTGACACAGAGTGATTCACAGAGTGATTCACAGAGTGACACACAGTGACTCAGAGTGACACACAGAGTGACACACAGAGTGACTCACAGAGTGACTCACAGAGTGACACAGAGTGATTCACAGAGTGATTCACAGAGTGACACACAGTGACTCAGAGTGACACACAGAGTGACTCACAGAGTGACTCACAGAGTGACACACAGAGTGACTCAGAGTGACACACAGAGTGACTCACAGAGTGACACACAGAGTGACACACAGAGTGACTCAGAGTGACTCACATAGTGACATACAGAGTGATTCACAGAGTGACACACAGAGTGACACACAAAGTGACCCACAGAGTGACACACGGATTGATTCACAGACTGACACAGAGTGACACAGAGTGATTCACAGAGTGACACAGAGTGACCCGCAGAGTTACACACAGAGTGACACACAAAGTGGCACACAGAGTGACACAGAGTGACACACAGAGTGACAGAGTGATTCACAGAGTGACACACAGAGTGATTCATAGAGTGATACAGAGTGACTCGCAGAGTTACACACAGGGTGACACACAAAGTGGCACACAGAGTGACACAGAGTGACACACAGAGTGACACACAGAGTGATTCACAGAGTGACACAGAGTGACTTGCAGAGTTACACACAGAGTGACACACAAAGTGACACACAGAGTGACACACGGATTGATTCACAGACTGACAGAGTGACACACAGAGTGACACACAGAGTGACACAGAGTGATTCACAGAGTGACACACAGAGTGATTCACAGAGTGACACTGAGTGACTTGCAGAGTTACACACAGAGTGACACACAAAGTGGCACACAGAGTGACACACAGTGATTCACAGAGTGACACACAGAGACACACAGAGTGACACACAAAGTGACACACAGAGTGACACACAGAGTGACACACAGAGTGACACACAGAGTGATTCACAGAGTGACACAGAGTGACTTGCAGAGTTACACACAGAGTGACACACAGAGTGACACACGGATTGATTCACAGACTGACACAGAGTGACACACAGAGTGACACACAGAGTGACACAGAGTGATTCACAGAGTGACACACAGAGTGATTCACAGAGTGACACTGAGTGACTCGCAGAGTTACACACAGAGTGACACACAAAGTGGCACACAGAGTGACACAGAGTGACTCACAGAGTGACACACAGAGTGACACACAAAGTGACACACAAAGTGACACACAGAGTGACACACAAAGTGACACACAGAGTGACACACAGAGTGACACACAGAGTGACACACAGAGTGACACACAGAGTGACTAACAGAGTGACACAGAGTGATTCACAGAGTGACACACAGTGACTCAGAGTGACACACAGTGAAACACAGAGTGGCACACAGAGTGACTCACAGTGACACACATAGTGACACACAGAGTGACTCAAAGTGACACAGAGTGAC
>NW_013956110.1:3195-3642 GCF_001266775.1 Austrofundulus limnaeus
AGAGTGACACACAGAGTGACACACAGAGTGACTAACAGAGTGACACAGAGTGATTCACAGAGTGACACATAGTGACTCAGAGTGACAGAGTGACACACAGTGAAACACAGAGTGGCACACAGAGTGACTCACAGTGACACACATAGTGACACACAGAGTGACTCAAAGTGACAGGGTGACACACGGAGTGACACACAGAGTGACTCACAGTGACACACAAAGAGACACACAGAGTGACACACAGAGTGACTAACAGAGTGACACAGTGATTCACAGAGTGACACACCGTGACTCAGAGTGACACAGAGTGACACACAGTGAAACACAGAGTGGCACACAGAGTGACTCACAGTGACACACATAGTGACACACAGAGTGACTCAAAGTGACACAGAGTGGCACACAGAGTGACTCACAGTGACACACATAGTGACACACAGAGTGACT
>NW_013956110.1:4642-4949 GCF_001266775.1 Austrofundulus limnaeus
ACTAGTACTAGACCATGACTGGACCACTACTGGACTAGTACTAGACCACTACTAGACCATGACTGGACCACTACTGGACTAGTACTAGACCACTACTGGACCATGAAAGGACCCCTACTGGACTAGTACTGGACCAATACTGGACCATGACTGGACCCCTACTGGACTAGTACTAGACCACTACTAGACCATGACTGGACCACTACTGGACTAGTACTAGACCACTACTGGACCATGACTGGACCCCTACTGGACTAGTACTGGACCAATACTGGACCATGACTGGACCCCTACTGGACTAGTACTA
>NW_013956111.1:0-421 GCF_001266775.1 Austrofundulus limnaeus
TGTGTGTGTGTGTGTGTGTTCATGAAGCGTGACAGATGTGTGTGAGAGATGGGACTTCAGCCAGGATCAGAGGTGATGTTTGCTGCTGCTTTTCTTTTGTTTGCATCAGACTTCTGGAACAAATACATCCTGAAACTTCAGAATGCTCCCCTGGTTCTGTCCCTGACTTCAGGAGGGAAAAGTAAAAAAATCAAATGAGTTGTTTCTTTATTTCAGGCAGGTTACAGAAACTAAAAGGACATCTTGATTTAGTTTGAAACACAGTGAGAGGGTGTTTAAAATGACTCAAATAAAAACAGAATAAATCAATCAGATGTATCATGTAACTAATTTCCAGAAGAAGCTGCAGAGACAGCTGGAGGTGAGGTTCAGTGTGTGTGTGTGTGTGTGTGTGTGTGTGTGTGTGTGTGTGTGTGTGTGT
>NW_013956111.1:1421-2426 GCF_001266775.1 Austrofundulus limnaeus
ACACACACACACACACACACACACACACACACACACACACACACACACACACACACACACACACACACACACAGGCAGCAGTGGTCACATGGAGTTCTGCTGACATGGGCCAGCATCTGCTCGGCAGCTCCACAATGACACTGATTTGCACTTAAATGAGTGGATTTAAGTGGCGTGCCACCATTACCACTGGGCTATATGTGATCCCAGTGTCTTTATCCTGCATTACACGGAGGAGGAGGAGGAGGAGGAGGAGAGGAAGAGCTGGGAAGGTGGGCAGGGGACGACAGGAGAACGGGTGGAGGGGCGGCGAGGGAGATTAGGACAGACAGCGGCAGCAGAGGAGCAGAGAGAGTGCAGGGAAAGAGGCATAAGGAGAAAGAAATGGTTCTGTAATGAGAAAGAGATGGAGCTGAGAGGAAGATGTTCAGAGAGAGAGGACAGATAAGAAACAGAGAGGGAGGATTAGATGAGGAGAGGGCGAGCGAGGCGAATGTCAGCAGCTCTGACAACGCTGAAATATTGGAGAGCATCTGCTTTTAAACAAACAGGAACAAGCAGGTGTTCATTTCCAACCTTCTGCAGGAGTTAGACACCACCGACCACATGGTAACAGTCTATAGTCTGATTCCTACGTGATGAATCAGCCTGCACGCTCTTAAAAAGTCTTAAAAACCTAAAATTTGAAAATCAAAATTTTAGGCCTAAAAACGTCTTAAAAACGCCCAGATTTTCATCCAAGCTCTTAAATTTCATTTAGTCACATTTAAATTTATTTTTACTTTTGATCATTCCTGAGCAGCGTTGGCTGCAGAAATAAACAGTAAAGAGTTATAATTAGAGATTAATGCCATCTGTGTTCATAAAGGGCAACATTTACTATCAGAGTTTGAATGAGTTCAACACAAACCCTGTGATAACTGCAGACAAAAAACAGAACAGTTTGCTTCAATGTTTTAACCTGTTTGCTGCTACAACACCCCCCCCCCACACACACACACACAC
>NW_013956111.1:3426-4240 GCF_001266775.1 Austrofundulus limnaeus
GCAGACATGAAACATGAAACATCTGCAGACTTTAAATATCTGCAGACATGAAACATGAAACATCTGCAGACTTTAAATATCTGCAGACATGAAACATGAAACATCTGCAGACTTTAAATATCTGCAGACATGAAACATGAAACATCTGCAGACTTTAAATATCTGCAGACATGAAACATGAAACATCTGCAGACTTTAAATATCTGCAGACATGAAGCATCTGCAAACTCTAAATTTCTGCAGACATGAAGCATCTGCAGACATGAAACATCTGTAGACTTTAAACATCTTCAGACTTTAAATATCTGCAGATATGAAACATCTGTAGAGGACAGGAGGAAACAGGAAGTTGGGACATGCTCACATGAAACCACATTTTGCCTGATCAGAGACAAACAATAAATTGTGACCAAATACATGGATTTTCTTGCAGTTTAGTCCCAGTCACAGCCCAACAGATTTATACCCTCTTGATATAAAATGGCAGCGTGAGGTGAGGTGAGGTGAGGTCAGGTGAGGAGAGGTGAGGTCAGGTGAGGTGAGGGTACGATTTGACCAACAGCCACATTCGAGGCTCCCTGAAGGAGAACCATCTCTGATCCCAGCAGAATCAGAACTCTGAGTGGTTCTCAGAGAGACAACAGAGCAGGAGACTGATCTGAACAAAGAGCTGTTTCTGCTTTAACATATGAGCTGTAATCTAAAGGAGCAGCGAGTCAGAGTGAAGAGGACTAACATATTATGGGATGTTGAACACAGAGAGAGAGAGAGAGAGAGAGAGAGAGAGAGAGAGAGAGAGAGAGAGAGAGAGAGA
>NW_013956112.1:0-900 GCF_001266775.1 Austrofundulus limnaeus
AACTTTAGCTAAAGTTCAATTTATTGATAAATGCTTTTATTAAGAACTATTTGTTTTCGGGCAGCCTATAAGTTATACTGTCTGTGAGGATGATGCCTCTGATGAGTTGGTGAACTTTAAGAACTTCAGCTTCGTGTCAAAACTTGTCCAGCTCCTCCTGTTCTCTGACGAACAGATATTTGTTGTGACAAAAACAACCTGAGCACAGAGATATTTTCAGCACAAAGACTTTACTTTTTCTTCCTCTGTGAGATTTTGCCTTCAACTCATTCTTCTAAAGAAACAAGAATCAACAAAAACAAAGTGTATTTTAGTTTTAGATGGATTCAACTGATTCAGGTTTGTTTTGAAGTAAAGCTTTTTAGTTATTTTTCGTGGGATCAATCCTATAAGTCAGTTTGAGTTATGGAGACACAGGAAATGTCTGCTTTTCTAACTGCGTCTCTTCTGATCATCAGCCTCCCTCTGCTCGTGTCTGCAGGTGAGTTTGACTGAGGAGAGAAAAATTCAGATGTTCTTTGACTTTACCACAGAAACCAGAACCTTATGCTTTGGAATCCATACTAAAATCAAAATATCGATACTTTAATACTTCTGTCATTTCAGGTCATGTACATCATTAACAGGAAAACAGTGGAAAATAACTAAACTAGTGAAATGCTGTCTGAATCATTGGAGGGAACTACATTTTACATTTTAATACAGTGTGATAAGGGTAATCGTTCCATTTTACTTTTGTTGGACCTGTTGTCAGCTTTTGACACTGATGACCATCTGACTCTGTTAGATAGACTGAGGAGTTTTGTTGGTATCTCAGGTGCTGCTTTAAAATGGTTGTCCTCTTACTTATCTGACAGATCAACCTTTTTGGCCTCATCTACTTACAGATCCCTTTCCTGC
>NW_013956112.1:1900-2225 GCF_001266775.1 Austrofundulus limnaeus
TGTGTGTGTGTGTGTGTGTGTGTGTGTGTTGTTGCAGGGGTTGTTGGGTGGTGATTGGAGGCGTGTTTTTTTCTCTTTTGTGTTTTGGAGTTTTCCCACTTGTAAGAAGGTTCTGTGATCTTGGCGTGGGTCCAATCAGTGACCCAAAGTTTAGAAACCTGTTTTACTGAATCTGAATAAATGTCTGGTGAATAGTGATATGTCCTTCTGTGTCGAGGCCTCGAAGGGTGTGGAGCGAGTATCAAGGCTTGTGTTGATGACGCTCGTAGTGACATTCGAAGCCTCGCTGGTGGGTTGCACTACGTGACTGGTTAAGGGACTGGTT
>NW_013956112.1:3158-3397 GCF_001266775.1 Austrofundulus limnaeus
TAGGGTCAGGTAGGTAGGTACCTGTGAGGTTAGTTTAGGGTCAGGTAAGGTACCTGTGAGGTTAGTTTACGGTCAGGTAAGGTACCTGTGAGGTTAGTTTAGGGTCAGGTAGGCAGCTGTGAGGTTAGTTTAGGGTCAGGTAGGTACCTGTGAGGTTAGTCTTAGGGTCAGGTAGGTACCTGTGAGGTTAGTCTTAGGGTCAGGTAGGTACCTGTGAGGTTAGTTTACGGTCAGGTAGG
>NW_013956112.1:4397-5170 GCF_001266775.1 Austrofundulus limnaeus
TGTGTGTGTGTGTGTGTGTGTGTGTGTGTGTGTGTGTGTGTGTGTAATGCTTTAGAAGTGTAACTGTCGTTACTTTCATTGACTTGAGTTCAACAGTTTGACAGTTTGTGGAATAAAACAAATGTCCTTGTGATCATCCTTGCTGTTTTTACACCCTTGGTGTGAACTTGTTCCAAATGTCTAACTAAATTAAGTTTTTCCTGCGTATTTTGCAGTCTTTTTCCTGCATTTTTTAAATAAGAAATTGCATAAGACTTGGCAAAATTTTGTTTGTGTTAAATAGGTTCAAGGTTTTCCGTTTGTCTCCTTAGGGAGACAAATGGAAAACTGCTTTTTAAAGGGTTCTGCTGCTCAGACAATAAAACCACAGAGAACAATAAAACAAAAAAGCAAATTGTAACGATAAAATCATAAGAAGAATTAAAAATCAATGAGCAAAACTGTTAACTCTTAAAAAGAGCTACACAAAATTAGCAATAAATAACTTGACTGAATACTAAGATTTCATTTGTACATTCATAGTTTTAATACAGAAACAAATAAATGTTTGTACCTGCTTACACAGGTGAAGCTCGTAGCTCCTCCCTGAGTTCTGCAGGGTGTTTTCTGTGTGTCAAACACACAGTAAGGGTTGTCACTGAAAATGTTAGCTTATCAAATGGCTGCTTGGTCATTGAAGAACTCATTGTTCTATTATTTTCCTAACAGAGCACTTCACTGTCAGACTGCAGGTTTACTTGTGGTTCCTGGAGTTTCTAAAAGTAGAATGGGAG
>NW_013956113.1:0-623 GCF_001266775.1 Austrofundulus limnaeus
TGGACCAACACCACAGAACATTTGGACCCAACACCAGAACATCTGGACCAACACCACAGAACATTTGGACCCAACACCAGAACATCTGGACCAACACCACAGAACATCTGGACCCACACCACAGAACATCTGGACCCACACCACAGAACATCTGGACCCACACCACAGAACATCTGGACCAACTCCAGAACATCTGGACCCACACAACAGAACATCTGGACCCACACCACAGAACATCTGGACCCACACCACAGACCATCTGGACCCACACCACAGAACATCTGGACCAACTCCAGAACATCTGGACCCACACAACAGAACATCTGGACCAACACCACAGAACATCTGGACCAACACCAGAACATCTGGACCAACACCAAAGAACATCTGGACCCACACCACAGAACATCTGGACCCACACCACAGAACATCTGGACCCACACCACAGAACATCTGGACCCACACCACAGAACATCTGGACCCAACACCACAGAACATTTGGACCCAACACCAGAACATCTGGACCCACACCACAGAACATCTGGACCCACACCACAGAACATCTGGACCCACACCACAGAACATCTGGACCCACACCACAGAACATCTGGACCAACACCAGA
>NW_013956113.1:1623-3236 GCF_001266775.1 Austrofundulus limnaeus
CCCAACACCAGAACATCTGGACCCAACACCAGAACATTTGGACCCAACACCAGAACATCTGGACCCACCACAGAACATCTGGACCCAACACCAGAACATCTGGACCCAACACCAGAACATTTGGACCCAACACCAGAACATCTGGACCCACACCAGAACATCTGGACCCAACACCAGAACATCTGGACCCAACACCAGAACATTTGGACCCAACACCAGAACATCTGGACCCACACCAGAACATCTGGACCCAACACCAGAACATCTGGACCCAACACCAGAACATTTGGACCCAACACCAGAACATCTGGACCCACACCAGAACATCTGGACCCAACACCAGAACATCTGGACCCAACACCAGAACATTTGGACCCAACACCAGAACATCTGGACCCACACCAGAACATCTGGACCCAACACCAGAACATCTGGACCCAACACCAGAACATCTGGACCCAACACCAGAACATTTGGACCCAACACCAGAACATCTGGACCCACACCAGAACATTTGGACCCAACACCAGAACATCTGGACCAACACCACAGAACATCTGGACCAACACCAGAACATCTGGACCAACACCAAAGAACATCTGGACCCACACCACAGAACATCTGGACCCAATACCAGAACATCTGGACCCAACACCAGAACATCTGGACCCAACACCACAGAACATCTGGACCCAACACCAGAACATCTGGACCAACACCACAGAACATCTGGACCAACTCTAGAACATCTGGACCAACACCACAGAACATTTGGACCCAACACCAGAACATCTGGACCAACACCACAGAACATCTGGACCAACACCAGAACATCTGGACCAACACCAAAGAACATCTGGACCCACACCAGAACATCTGGACCCACACCAGAACATCTGGACCCACACCACAGAACATCTGGACCCACAACAGAACATCTGGACCTGGAGCTCCATGTGTTCAGAACTTTACAGATTTTGTAAAATCACAAACTAAAGATTAAAATAAAACTTAAAGATGCTGAGGTCATAAATGCTGACCTTTCAAAATAAAATGTTTGAGGTTATTTGAACATTTCAGAATAAAAGCTTTAAATCATCTTGTTCCGGTTCTTCAGAACCACCGGATGGACCCTGCAGGTTTTTGTTCGGATGCTGAGCTCGTGTCTCATCAGCCTCAGATTTAAATCCCTGTCCGACAGAACCGAGCCGAGCCGAACCCCAGCAGCTGTAGAACCTGATGGTCCGGACTCACCGCCTGCAGCTGGTGCCGCACGGCCGCCTGCTGCCCCCTCCTCTGTGAGCCCCTCCGCGGGGGCTCTTTGTTCAGACCCCCGGTCCGATCCTCTCTCTTCTCCCGGCTCCTGGCGCCTCCGTGCCCCCCTCCTCCGGGGTCCAGGCTGCTGAAGTTCCACACGACGAGGGTCTGGAGCAGCAGGACCACCAGGGCGCAGAGCAGCAGGGCGGAGCGGGAGCGGCGGGCCAGCCTGCGGGTGCACGGGTTCCCGGTCATCTCCCCCCGTCCGCTGAACGCAGACAGCGGGGAGCGAATGACCCCTCCACGGCCCGAGTGGAGCTCCAAGAGGAGGAGGAGGAGGAGGAGGAGGAGGAGGA
>NW_013956114.1:0-945 GCF_001266775.1 Austrofundulus limnaeus
AACATCAGGAACCCCCCTGACAAAACATCAGGACCCCCTGACAAAACATCAGGACCCCCCGACAAAACATCAGGAACCCCCCTGACAAAACATCAGGACCCCCTGACAAAACATCAGGACCCCCCGACAAAACGTCAGAAACCCCCTGACAAAACATCAGGACCCCCTGACAAAACATCAGGACCCCCCGACAAAACGTCAGAAACCCCCTGACAAAACATCAGGAACTCCCTGACAAAACATCAGAAACCCCTGACAAAACGTCAGGAAACCCCTGACAAAACATCAGAAACCCCTGACAAAACATCAGAAACCCCCTGACAAAACGTCAGGAACCCCCTGACAAAAAGTCAGGAAACCCCTGACAAAACATCAGAAACCCCCTGACAAAACATCAGGACCCCCTGACAAAACGTCAGGAAACCCCTGACAAAACATCAGAAACCCCTGACAAAACATCAGAAACCCCTGACAAAACGTCAGGAACCCCCTGACAAAACGTCAGGAACCCCCTGACAAAACATCAGAAACCCCTGACAAAACGTCAGGACCCCCCTGACAAAACGTCAGGACCCCCCTGACAAAACATCAGGACCCCCTTGACAAACATCAGGAACCCCTTGACAAACATCAGGACCCCCCTGACAAAACATCAGGACCCCCCTGACAAAACATCAGGAACCCCTGACAAAACGTCAGGAACCCCCTGACAAAACATCAGGAACCCCTGACAAAACGTCAGGAACCCCTGACAAAACATCAGGACCCACCTGATAAAACATCAGGACCCCCCTTACAAAACGTCAGGACCCACCTGATAAAACATCAGGAACCCCCTGACAAAACATCAGGAACCCCCTGACAAAACGTCAGGACCCCCTGACAAAACATCAGGAACCCCCTGACAAAACGTCAGGACCCCCTGACAAAACATCAGGAACCCCC
>NW_013956114.1:1945-3234 GCF_001266775.1 Austrofundulus limnaeus
GACAAAACGTCAGGACCCACCTTATAAAACATCAGGAACCCCCTGACAAAACATCAGGACCCACCTTATAAAACATCAGGAACCCCCTGACAAAACATCAGGACCCCCCTGACAAAACGTCAGGACCCACCTTATAAAACATCAGGAACCCCCTGACAAAACATCAGGACCCACCTTATAAAACATCAGGAACCCCCCTGACAAAACATCAGGAACCCCCTGACAAAACATCAGGAACCCCCTGACAAAACGTCAGGACCCACCTTATAAAACATCAGGAACCCCCCTGACAAAACATCAGGAACCCCCTGACAAAACATCAGGAACCCCCTGACAAAACGTCAGGACCCACCTTATAAAACATCAGGAACCCCCCTGACAAAACATCAGGAACCCCCTGACAAAACATCAGGACCCCCTGACAAAACGTCAGGACCCACCTGATAAAACATCAGGAACCCCCCTGACAAAACATCAGGAACCCCCTGACAAAACATCAGGAACCCCCTGACAAAACGTCAGGAACCCCCTGACAAAACGTCAGGAACCCCTGACAAAACGTCAGGACCCACCTGATAAAACCTCAGGAACCCCCTGAAAAAACATCAGGAACCCACCGACAAAACATCAGGAACCCCCCTGACAAAACATCAGGACCCCCCTGGCAAAACATCAGGAACCCCTGACAAAACATCAGGAACCTCCTGACAAAACGTCAGGAACCTCCTGACAAAACGTCAGGAACCCCTGACAAAACATCAGGAACCTCCTGACAAAACGTCAGGAACCTCATGACAAAACGTCAGGACCCCCTGACAAAACATCAGGAACCCGCTGACAAAACGTCAGGACCCCCCTGACAAAACATCAGGAACCCCCTGACAAAACATCAGGACCCCCTGACAAAACATCAGGAACCCCCTGACAAAACGTCAGGAACCCCTGACAAAACATCAGGACCCACCTGATAAAACATCTGGAACTCCCTGAAAAAACATCAGGAACCCCCTGACAAAACGTCAGGACCCCCTGACAAAACATCAGGAACCCCCTGACAAAACGTCAGGAACCCCTGACAAAACATCAGGACCCCCTGACAAAACATCAGGACCCCTTGACAAAACATCAGGACCCACCTGACAAAACATCAGGACCCACCTGACAAAACATCAGGACCCACCTGACAAAACGTCAGGACCCACCTTATAAAACATCAGGAACCCCCTGACAAAACATCAGGACCCACCTTATAAAACATCAGGAACCCCCTGACAAAACATCAGGACCCA
>NW_013956115.1:0-462 GCF_001266775.1 Austrofundulus limnaeus
CTAGTAACTTTTTACTAAATTAAACATGAATTTACTCAGTCATGTCATCACGTTTCACTAAACCTTGTAGAGTAAATATGAGGCAAGAGTACCAGTTTGGTTAATCCCTTAACAGATGCCCATGAAATCCCTTAAAAGCCTTTTGATATTTTTAAAGGAGCCAAACTAAAGGTAAGAACCGGAGGAAGTTGTCCGACACTCTACTCTTCAAAATAAAAGCCCCCGGTCGTGTCTGGAAACATTTAAAGGCAGAAACTGAACACTTTTTGCCCACCGGTGGAACAAAGACCGTTAAGGGGTTCAGTAATTTCTACAGTTTATTTCTCAGAGTGTGTAAAAGTACTTTTGCTTTTACTTTTCCATTTTTTTTGACTTTCATTTAAGTATTTTTCAGTGAAATTTGTTTTTACCAAAGTAAATTTCTGTTAAGGTATTTAACTTTTTTCAAGTACTTTAAAGACC
>NW_013956115.1:1462-2409 GCF_001266775.1 Austrofundulus limnaeus
ACACACACACACACACACACACACACACACACACCTCCTGCTGCCACACAGTTTCAGGGTTCACCTCGGCTTGTCGTGTCCCGGGCTGAACCTCTGACCTCCGACGCTCCGAAAACACTGCAGCAATTTCCAGGGGGCAATAAGAGTGTTTCCACGGTGACGGGGGGTAGGGGGGTGTCAGTGCTCAGCAAGTCTCCATCATTTTATGGGTCCCGATCTGGTCTGCAAGTCTCAGTCCTTCAGGTTTGGGCCCAGTCTGCAGGTCTAAGTTTGGTCTGTGAAACTCGGTCCACTCTGAACGTCTTGGCCTGTCATCAGGTCTTAGGCTTCTCTGCAGGTCTAAGTCTCCAGGTCTGGGCTTGAATCTACAGGTCTGGTCTGCAGGTCAGGGTCTGGTCTCTGCAGGTCTGAGTCTCCAGGTCTGGGCTTGAATCTACAGGTCTGGTCTGCAGGTCAGGGTCTGGTCTCCGCAGGTCAGGGTCCCTCAGCCTGAATAATAATCTGCTCCTCGGGTTCTGACCTGGATCATGTCTGGTTCGCAGGTCCAAGTTTGGTCTGTAAGTCTCAGTCTGCTCTGCAAGACTCGGTCCAATCTACGGGTCTTGGCCTGTTCTTCGGGTCTTTGGCTTCTCTGCAGGTCCAAGTCTGCAGGTCTTGGTTTGCTCTGCAGGTCTAAGTCTGCAGGTCTGTGCTTGAGTATGGGGGTCTGGTTCTGGTCTGGATCAGGTCTGGTTCTGACCTGGATCAGGTCTGAGTCTGACCTGGATCAGGTCTGGGTCTGACCTGGATCAGGTCTGGGTCTGACCTGGATCAGGTCTGGTTCTGACCTGGATCAGGTCTGAGTCTGACCTGGATCAGGTCTGGGTCTGACCTGGATCAGGTCTGGGTCTGACCTGGATCAGGTCTGGTTCTGACCTGGATCAGATCTGGTTCTGACCTGGATCAGG
>NW_013956115.1:5495-6106 GCF_001266775.1 Austrofundulus limnaeus
ACACACACACACACACACACACACACACACACACACACACACACACACACACACACCACTTTGTTCTCATGACTCCGTCTCCTCTCCAGGTTTCCTAGCTGGGACTGTCGAGTTAAACACTCCAACAGGTCAGTAACATTTATCATCCTTTAAACTGATTGTTTTAAACACTTTTTCATATAATTCATCTAGAATTTATTAATTAAAAATAAGTAAATAAATATGTAAATAATTAAATAATCCAGTTATTCTACAGTTGTTGACATGAACTGTCCTGATTAAAACTCTTCTCTTCTTCAAGGGATGAGGACCAATCACATAGGAAGAGAGATGGAGCAAGCTCCGCCCCATTGGCTCAAAGAGCCAATCGGATCCAGGGTGAGTCCTCCGTGTTGATTTGTTTGTGTTCCTGCTCTAACGTCCCGTTCTAACAGGATTGTTGTTGTTTTCTGCAGTGGCGCAGCCGAACAGGAAACTTGTAACGGTAAATAAGAAAACATAAATCACTACTGATCAGATCTGAGACCAGCTATGTCACCTGTGTGTGTGTGTGTGTGTGTGTGTGTGTGTGTGTGTGTGTGTGTGTATGTGTCGCCTAAGTGTCTCTGCGG
>NW_013956115.1:7106-7319 GCF_001266775.1 Austrofundulus limnaeus
ATGTATTTGTACAAACTGTTTCCTATTTTCCAAATAACTAGATATCCATTGTATTGCTGGTCCTCTAATCTCACATTTATTTAGTTTTTCAAGTGAAGGTCAATCGTGTCAAATGCTTTCTTTAAATCTAGATAAATACTGGCGCAATATTGTTTTTGGTCAATGGTATTTATTATTTGTTCTGTCCGTTCCATGAGAACCATTGAAGTAGAG
>NW_013956116.1:0-1347 GCF_001266775.1 Austrofundulus limnaeus
ATTTAACTCCATATAAAGTTAGCCAAAGCTGTGGTGTAGTCTTCTGTTTCTGTGTCGCCTCTGGCTTTTTACACAATAAACTCTGATATATTTCTGCATAAATTCAAGGGGGAAAAAAATCATCATCTCTCAGTTCTGGGGTTTCAGGTTTCAGGACATAAAAATGATGATTCGAACGTTATTCAGATCTAATGTGAGCAAAAACACAACAGATTCCATGATGTCATCATTTAATGAACATAAAGTGGTCAGCATGTAAAAACTACATCCACTCCATGATTCAGTTTGTTAAACACACCTTACAGCCCATGTGTTACATCTGATTAAATAACTGTCCACACCTGAAAAATAAGAAATTAAATCAAATTCCTTCTACGTGCAAATCCAAATATTCTGCTTTTATTTTGAAACTAATTTTGATTACATCATTCTCTCCTCTGATGAGAGTTTGTAAGAGATCAGCCTTTCTGTTATGTTTCCAAGATATAAACTTCTAAATGTTTGTTGGCTGAATTCAGGTAAGCAGTGAATTTGCGGCTAAAGTCAGCTTAATCAGATTAAATCCAGAGCAGCCATAAAAATCAGGGGGCTTATTTTTAATAAATTTATTGCAGATGTTTAAATTCTTGTTTAAATTGTTTTATGTGTTTTATTATTTGCTAACTTTATCAAGTCTAAGTTTTCTGTGTGACTGATTCAGACCTTTATTGTCCAGCTCTAAAGTCTACTGATAACAGCTAATTAAAATAATATTCTATAAAGAAATATAAAACTCATTATAGACAGAACTGAGTTAACTCTGTTTGGACCTCAACCTCTTTTCCTGTTTGTGGCTCATCAAACCATTCAACTTTTAATAAAAACTCTAATTATTTTTTTTTACCTCAGCTAGTGCTTTCAGAAATATTTTATTTGAACAAGAATCTGTTGGCAGCTAAAGATCATATACATGTAGTTCTTGGTTCATCATCTAGTTCTGCTAATTTCCAGTTAAAACCATGTTTACATACGAAACATATGAAATTAAACCAAATTAAACCTTTCCTGTTTTGGATCAGGCATTTCATAAAATTACTTTTCTTTGTTAAATGCCTAAACAGCGAGAGAGATCATTTGTTGTATAACTGGTTTATTTTTTATTAATACACACACCTTTTCAGCTCTGCCAACACGTTTTCTCTGGGACTGAGATCAGGACTTTGTGGTGGTCGCTCTTTGTAACTGTCAGTCAGCGTTTAAAGACCCATTTATATTCAAGTTATAACTTCCTGGCTGATGCTCTGAGATGTTGACCTCTGTCTTCTAAAGGTCACCAGTCCCTCCTGCAGTCAAACGACACATCAAATG
>NW_013956116.1:2347-3232 GCF_001266775.1 Austrofundulus limnaeus
TCTTCCTCTCCTCTCTCCTCCTCTTTTCCTCCTCTCCTCCTCTCCTCTCCTCCCCTCTCCTGCTCTCCTCTCTTCCTCTCCTCTCTCCTCCTCTTTTCCTCCCCTCTCCTCCTCTCCTCTCCTCCCCTCTCCTGCTCTCCTCTCTTCCTCTCCTCTCTCCTCCTCTTTTCCTCCCCTCTCCTCCTCTCCTCTCCTCCCCTCTCCTGCTCTCCTCTCTTCCTCTCCTCTCTCCTCCTCTTTTCCTCTCCTCTCCTCCTCTCCTCTCCTTCCCTCTCCTCCTCTCCTCTCCTCCTCTCCTCAGCCTCTTCTTATTTTTCAGGTCTGCTGGATGCAGACTGTGAGCCACAGAGCCACAGGCGAGCAGAGAGACCGAGGGGAGGAGGAGGAGCTGCTGCAGAGGATATCGGAGGAGGAAGCTGCATCCTCCCGCCGTTGCCGACAGCAACCCCAGTGCCACTCACGACATTAAGCCCCACCCCTTCTCCCTCCACTTCCGCTGCCCCCTCCCCCGAGGAGCAGAGGAGGAGGAGGGGTGAGGGGGAGGTGGATGCTGCAGAAACCCGATCAGAGGATACAGGAGCATCGTTCCAGCTTCCTCCCGCTCTGCCCCCCATCTACTCCGTCCCCGTGCGGGCTTCGAAACAGGAGGAGGCAGCGGGCCACGGAGGCCTCGCTCCCAGCTGCAGCCCCTGCCCAGGCCCCCCCTCCGGCTCCGAATCCTCTGCTTCTCCCATGGAGCCGCTACCCACCCAGGGACAGACTCTCAGGCACTACACCGCCTCCCGACCACGGCCACGACGCAAACACAAGCAGCCTCCTTCTGCCAGGCCTCAGGTAGACACACACACACACACACACACACACACACACACACACACACACACA
>NW_013956117.1:0-2231 GCF_001266775.1 Austrofundulus limnaeus
TTGCATGCTCCATAACATCCAACATATATATATATTTTTGTTTTACTTTGTCTGAAGATAAAATAACCCCAGAGCATGCACAAGGTAAACATGTTGTCTTCTGACCTCATACTTGATCTTCTGACCCATCTTGGCTTTCTTGATCTCCTCCAGTGCAGACTTCCTCCCCACCTTCTCCCTCTTCTCCCGTCTGGAGCGAGACTTGGCCAGACCGCCAGAATCTCCTTGGTCATCTGAGGAGATAAAAACGCGTTGTGCTGAAGATTTACCTGCAGTTTAACTCGTGGTGGTTTATCATAAAGAGGAAAAAGTGACAGACTAGGCCTGAACACACGACGTGACATATATGATTAGTGTCTAATAACAACGCAGCTGTGAACACAGACTTTTAACCCTTGTTTTAACCATAAATAACACCAAGTTCATCAGATAAAGTTAAAGAACACAGGTTTCCACAGCCTGACCGGGTGTCAAGCCGAGCTAACTAAAAGAGTTAGCTTCTTCGCTACGGATGCGCAAACTAGCAAAAAATAAGCTAGCAAGCATCGCGCGGCGCAAACTCACCACCGTCCAGAACGTCCATATCTTTATCTGGGTTTGATACCGGAGCCATGAATTTACGGTTTTATCTTTAAACTGCGTGTTAAACTAACAGCTACCCGGTGTAGCGACAGACGCAACAAACACAACAAAGCAGCTCGCGCCAAACAGCCTTCCCGGGGAAAGTCATACGCAGGAAGTGACGACACGCGTGTCTCAGCCAATAGGGTGAGGTGCTGTTTTTCATTACGCCGCACGATGGCGGTATTGTACAACCTGCAGTTCTGTTTTACTTCCACTGTGATTGTGTGTTAACAGTATTTTTTTCACCAGTTTTTAAAAACTGGTCGTTTTAAATAAAAAAAATTGTTATGCAAATATATTATTTTTTTACATTAATTGTTTGAATTATGACAGCAAAACAGGAAGTAAACATCTCGTCTTTGAAAAAAATTAAACAGTTTAAACAGTTCAAAACGTGTTTAATACTGAATGCGGTTGTAGCAGCCAGTAGAGCATATCCGAGGTTTTTAAGTTAAATAAATAACGCTGTTCTATACAACAACTCGCACTGTTTGTTAGCTAAGCAGCTAAAACGTTAGCTCCTTAATTAGTTTTAACTTCATTTGAGGTTACTTTACACCGTTTTAAAAATGTTTTTCTTTTTGACCTAAACGTTTATTTATGTATATTTTAATTACTTCTCTGAAGATGCTTTGGCAGGCTCCGTCAAAGCGCTCTGTTTACGTTGCTGGATCGTTCTCTGATTGGTCCATTTTTAGAGCTCTCTCCTCTTTCCGTCACCATGGAGAAAGTTAAAATCGTCTATTAAAACGATGTCTCACTCGTTGCTAAAAAACACTACCACTTGTTTCAAGGCTTTATCGAGTTGAATTATGAAATATAAAGCAACATCTTTGGATTTGATTTGACTTTTTATGTTCTCCTCTACTTTTCCTTATAAAAACATGCATTTATGCTGGAATAACACGTTCACGACGAAGGCGGGTTTATTATTTTTTGAGAAATGTGCGAACAGCCTCAGAGTGAGACCTCTTCGTGTTGTGTTTCCTGCAGCAGATGAATCACAGAGAAGAGGAGGAGGTTGGAGGTGAAGACAGACAGAAAAGACAGAACAGAGAGTAGGCGGGGACAAAAAGAGGAGACAGGGTGGCGAGGAGAGAAGCATCGTCTCACTGATGCTGCTGAGTCACATCACCGCTGCATCCCATGAGTCTTTGGGAATAATGGAGGAGCTTGAACACACCTGCCCTCATCCCCGGACGGTAGGGAGTCTGTGTGTGGCTCTTTTGTTGCTTTTTGTTTGTTTGCTTGTTTTTGCAGGGTGTGTTTGTGTGCGAGACAGGAAGTGGTGGGCAAACAAAAGACCCAGCTTTTCTCCTCTGTTATAAAACAGATGATGTGTAGCATGTGGCTGCTGGAGATGCTCCGAGTGCTGAGTCGACGGCTGTTTGCAGGAGGAAGGAGGGGTGGGTTGTGAAAGCGTAGCAGTGTTTTAAGACAGAACCTCCTGTGTCCAAACATCCTTTTTTATCCTCTGATGCCATGCCACGTCTTGGCATTCGTGTTTCGCCAAACCCTCCATTTTCATCCCAAAAGCTTCTTTTGTTTTGAGGCAGTCTCTGTTTATTGTCCTTGCATGCTCCATAACATCCAACATATATATATAT